>NC_046371.1:16309246-16604246 GCF_011125445.2 Fundulus heteroclitus | reverse complement strand
TGAGAGCTGATTATGAGTTGAAAAGACCCTTAAACCAATTAGAACATTGCTCAGCAAAAAGACATCTCTCTGAATAAAGTGTGGATAATAACCTCTCTATAAAGTGCGGATATAGAGTAAATAGGTTAGTAGGAAAAGATGATAGGTTTTGATTTCACGTCAGACTATTAATCTCGGCTGTTTTATGAAGGTGCGTCAAGTGCCGCCAGCACCTGAACGTTGTTTGGATAAGAAAACAGAGATTTTACATATATGAAAATAGCCGCATTTTCCAAGGTGAATGGAAATGTGAAGCCCGAGCAAAAAGGGGCAACAGGAACTGGGCACGAGTTCACAGCATCCCTTATTATCTGCCTTCACTAACAAAATAACAAAAGCTTTTTCCATTAAAAGGCCAAAGGGTGGCTTCGGCGTGCGCGCATTTCCCCTAACAGCACCGTGCCAGAATTCAAGGAAATGTTACAGAAAACATGACGAGGGCATACAGCTAATTGGCCTTTCTTGAAAGGGTCCATGCGAGACGCACGCACACATCACATGAACTCAAACACGGGAAGCTAGACATGCATCTGTGCTACTTGTTATTGCGCTATGTGACTGCAAGTCACGAGTTAAAAGCATGTTTCCGTCTGAAAGCTCTTCACTACCATTTAGCCCAAACATTTCAGCAGCTCTACTTTCCCAGTTATTGCGATGATAGATCAAAAAAAGAAAAAAAAAAACTC
This sequence comes from Fundulus heteroclitus, assembly GCF_011125445.2. Classification (NCBI taxonomy): domain Eukaryota; kingdom Metazoa; phylum Chordata; class Actinopteri; order Cyprinodontiformes; family Fundulidae; genus Fundulus; species Fundulus heteroclitus. The sequence goes on along the minus strand of NC_046371.1, from coordinate 16,603,521 downwards.
TCAAATTCAAACTTTTTTTAAAATTAGAGCAAAACTCTAGATTTGTTGCCATTAATTGCTCAACTGCAGGAGGACGCAACATTCAGCAGAGAACGTATGCTGTTATTCGTTTCTGGTTGTGCCGCATCACAAAATGAAATCGGACAAAACAAAATGTTTGTGTGTGCAAGGAAAGACGGTTATCATTATGCCTACTGACAGAACCCGTTTTCCTCTCAGAACAGAAGGTGTGAGGCACGGGGTCCTTTGTCAAGGCCATCAGGCTCAGACTCTGAAATTCGTTCTGTTTGTTCTGCTTCTTATTCAGGTGCACAGCAAGGGGAAAACAAATAGATTATTAAATCTGATATACCTTTGGGTTTACTAGTAGGCAGATTATTACTCTGCAGCACTTTTAAGCAACATTATTTGACTGTATTGGCTGGCTACGTGTGAGCCGGTGTTGGATGTTCACACCATTTCCACAGCATCACTGTTTTTACAAAAAATGTATTACAAAAGGTATGACGTAATGGTGGGTGATGGTTAGCACTGTGGCTATGTAGCATGAAGGTCCCAAGTTCAAATCTGCTTTTGCATGGATTTTGCATGCTCTCCTCTCGGGCTTTTCTCTTGATACTACGGCTTCCTCCAACAGTCCAAAAACCTGACTGTTAGGTTAATTGGTCTTTCTAAATCACCCTTAGGCGAGAGCTGCACGCATTGGTTGTTTTTCCTGTCGGTCTCTTGCTCAGTGATGGACTGGCGACCTGTCCAGGGAGGACCCCACCCCTCGGCCAATGACCGCTGGAGATAGGCCCCTGCTCCCATGCGAGGACATGTGGGTCTAAACAATGGTAGGGTTGGATGGATGATCTGTTTTCATTCAAAACAGAAATGTTCTAGTATTATCATCCATAACACATACTTGTTATTTTGAACTTAATAGACGTAAGCAGAGATTAAGAATTGACATCCACTAAACAGTCCTTTTTAGGGGCTTACTGCAAAAATGACCCCATCAAGCAGACATTTTTCCCTCTCTGGCTCGTGATTAGCAGGCAAACTACAGAAATAAAAATAAAAATTTATTCAGTGTATCCAAAAAAAAAGCAATCAACTTAAACAGTTGTCTGTCTATAAATCCCTAACACCATGCACTTTAATAAAAAAATCAGATAAATGTTGGGGACAGATAATTTAATGCATTGGGATAATCCTTTCTTCCTTGTTAGATTTAAAATCACTATCTTTTTTTAAAGAACCCTATTAAAATAGTGTTTTTTTTATAGGGTTTATTTTTATTAAAGAATAAAAAAAAAATATTTCCAATTTTGAATCAGCAAGTAAGACCTGAAATAAAAGAAGTGGAAATAGAGACCAGGAAAAGCATGCTTTGTGCATCCCCGGCTTACTGTGCAGATCATTGCCCCTTTTTGCCGTTCTGAGCTTTTAGTGAAGCGAGCAGACACCTTTTCCATTGCAGGGACTTTCAGCCATTACCCAAGCGTTTGAAAGCTGCATTTCAACACAATTTTCACAAAGTCATCTTTTTAATTTCCCGGTTCCACGATTTCCCGGATAAAAGTTCCTGATGAGGAGGTAGGACTTTCACATTACCCTGGGATGTTGGGGGACAGTGTTGTGTGCTGGACAACAATGATTGGTGGACCCTAACTTGCAGTATTTTGACTTCTGCTCTCCCGCCATATTTAAGACCTGTTGTTGTTTTCTACTTTATATGAAATTAAGCATACTTCTGGAGATCGAGAATGAACTGAAGGAAGAGGACATATGCCAGTAGTGCGTTTTCCATCTTCTTTTGTGAACAAATGGTGGGATAAGGGTTTCTTGGTTAAGCTAAGATTGTTTGGCCTTTGGTTTCCCATTTAGCGCCCCCTGCTAGACTGGAGGTGTAGTGCGGTTCTTTTCACAACTTCCCTCATACGTCATTAGGCTGATTTAAGTAAATTTTTCACAACCTTTCAGAGCAGTGGAAACAGAAAGCATGTGTTACCCACTGCTCCTTTTACCCAAGTAAAGAAATAACAATAATTTAAATCCCAGGACCTTCAGTGCAAAAGGAGATCCATTGACTACTTAAGTAGGTGAGATGTCTACTTGGTTAGCCAGGCAGCAGCAGGCTGCTTCACAAACATGTGGCTTGTAGCTTGTGAATTATAAGTTTTAAAGCAGTATTACCTTAACAAGAGCGCGGGTTTTTAATTTCCACACAGTGGCACCTGTCAATGTCTTATGGTGACAGGAAATATTTCAAATCAGCGAAATCGGTCTTTCAGATAAACAAGGGGAACCTTATAGCGTTCCTTAAGCCAGCTGACCAACAGTTTGCAGCCACATGTAGGGGAGGGGTATCCCAGTGTTACGTTTTGGTGCATACAGCTGGAGAACACTCTGGTCACTCCAGCACCTCAGTGAAGACACATTAATAGCAATGGTAGGACAGATTTTTGTTTCTTGTTTTTAGACCATATTTTAAAATCCAGATCTACCTAGAAAACCAGACACTGACTCATGTCTACTCGCGTTATGCTAACAGCACAGCTGTTCTCGGTTAAAAGGGGGAAAAAAGGGTTTTGTTGTAGATTGCATTTATCATCATTTGGTCATAAGGTTAGGACATAACATTTTGGGGGTTTCAGAACTTGTAAGTATGGTAGCCAACTCCTTGAAGAAAAAAAAAATAGGGAGACTTCTGGGCCAGCCATTGTCTTCCACTCTACTGACATGATGAATCTTTGTTTTTTGTTTTTTTGCCTCTTCTTAAACCTTACTTTAAGTTAACGTATATTTTTGTTTCTAAATATGGGTAAGTTCCTTTTTTCAAGGGACAGTTGGCAACCCTACCTGCAGGCATTTAAAACCTTCACACCAGTAACTGAACCTGAAGCAAAAAAAATATATAAATTACTGCAAAATGGTGAAAGAAATGTGTGTCAACCGTTCATTGATGATAAATTATACACAGACAGCTGCATTTTGAAGCAAGAACGCACAAGTAAAAAAAAAAAAGAAAGAAAGAAATCAGTAAACTTCACTGCCTAAGGCATAACAAACAGTACAACACAAAGTGCTACCTACACAGGAAGCGTGCACGCAAGCCTGTTTTTGTGCGTGTGTGTGTGTGTGTGTGTGTGTACACACAACAGCTTGCTTGTAGATTACTTCCTTACTCTATTTCGGATTTTCTTGTTTTTTTTGTTTCTGCCTCTCTGGACCTAAGATCGCGTTGGGAATGACAACTCCACTAACACCTGTGTCTCTGCTTTGCATGGGGTGGTGGTGGTGGTGGAGGGGAGAGAGTCCTACCTTCACAACACACCAAACAAGCACGCACAGACAGGAAGTGAGGGGAAGACAGGCAGAAACAATGCACAGACGTGCAAAGACAGACACACATCTGCTCATACACAAGGAAAGCCCACAAGACTCATTTAAGAGGAAACACAAATTCCGTGGTACACAGCTTGTTTTCTGCACGGCCAAAACAATACCTCGCACATATGGTGCAGAGAAAAGAGAGGAACTTTGTTATGTAGCTGAGTAACACCTAGGCATTTGAACACGAGTGGAAATGTACAAACGGGAACCATTTTAAGGAACATTGCGTAAAACGTATTTTTTTTCTTTGAAAGGTGATGGCGTGGTGTTTTGAGAAATAAATACGACCAACGTACACCAGATTTTTTTTTAAAAAAAGACTGTTAACTTTGCAATAAGCAACTAACTGAAAAATGATGTGCTACAGTTCACGCATGCGCACGGGTACAAAGGCGAAGCACTTGGAGACAGTCAGCAGCCGTTAAAAAAAAAAAGACAGCGGAAACGGAGCCCGGGGTCGCCTTCGACGACGGGAAGATGCGGGTTTTGGGTGGCGGTGGAAGCTGTAGAGGTGGAGGGTCCGTTAAATTAAAAGCAAAAAGAGAAAGCGGCTCTCACCGAAACGCAGGGGCTGGAGCTGGTGCTGGGGGTCGGTGAACGCTGCACGGTAACCAGCGCCATTCAGCGACCGGGAAGCGGACACCTGTGAGGAAGCGATGGCGACCAGACGAGCATAGCTGTCCTGTGAAGGGGAAAACCTCCGCTGAAGCCGAGTTATTTGTTCCTTCGTCTTTTTCCTCTCCTTTCTCTCGGGTCGTGGACAGTTTGACTACTCCCCGGCTGTTTCCTCTGTCAGTTTTAGGTGCGCATGCGCAGCGCAACTATCCCTGGCTTGTCAATCTCGGTTAACTGTGTGAGTGCCGGGAGGTAAACAAAGCAGCTGTCAGAAGCGTGCCTCAGGCTGGCCATAATTTAACTTCCAATAACATAGTTATGGATTACTCTGAAAGAAGTTAGACTTGTCAGACAAATTTTGCACAGTCATTGAATACACAAATATGTCCCATTGAAAGGAGTCAGCTGAGGTGGGGCAAGAAACTGGGAAAGACCCAGAATTTGCTCGAGGAACTATGTTTTGTTGTTTGGCTTGGGATGCTTTGGGATCCAGCATAATGAACAGAAAAGTGTTGCTGAGTAGAGAGTCTGTCCCTCCAAGAACTGCCACTTAGATAGAGAAAAATAAAGGTGAAAACTTACTAAATATATGGAGCCGTCAGAAGCTGCCAAAACTCTAAGTAGGTTATAGAAAATTGCTTTATATTATCAGATGTCGAATTTATCACAGGGCTAAATGACCAGCAGCTACTACTCATCATAAATGTTTTTAGACAGTATCCATAGGAAACTCAAACCTGCAATGGGAAAAAAAAACATGAAAACTCTACACATACATGTATAGACTTAGACTTAGACTTTCTTTATTGTCATTTTGTATGCACAGAGTGCATACAGAACGAAATTCCGTTTCCATACAGCTCAGAAAAATTGCAGTAACTCTACAGGATACCTTGCAGTGAATTACAGTACAGGATAAAAATGCAGTAATAAATCGCAGTCAGTTACAGGATAAGTTTCAATTGACTTCTGGATAAAGTGCAGCAGTGAACAGTAGGCAGTTGAAATGTAAACAATGTAAACAAATATGCGGTAAGTTTCCAATAAAGTGCAGCAGTGATTCAACAGTAGAAAGTTGCATTGTAAACAATTATGCAGTAAGTTTCCGGATAAAGTGGAGCAGTGATATTGGAGACTAAGAGTTGAGCAGCATTTATAATGATGGATAAGGATACGATACACATGTGCAAATCAGCGACTGTTGTACACAGTCCATTTTATACTTCAGCAGTTCAACAGTCTGATGGCAGCAGGGAAAAAGCTTTTGCAGAACCTGGTGGTCCTGCATAGGATGCTGTGGAACCTCTTCCCAGAGGGCAGCAGGGAGAACAGTCCATGGTGGGGGTGTAAGGGGTCCCTGATGATGTTTCGGGCTCGGGACACACAGCGCTGCGATGAAATGTCTTTAATGGAGGGAAGAGGAGCCCCGATGATCCCTTCTGCTGTCCTCACCACTCTCCTCATGTTCTTCCAGTCGGAGGCACTGCAGCCTCCACACCACACAGAGAGACAGCTGGTCAGAATGCTCTCTATGGTGCTTCTGTAGAAGGTCTTAAGGATGGGCGGGGGCAGGCGGGCTCTCCTCATCCTCCGCAGAAACTACAGTCGCTTCTGTGCCCTCTTCACCAGTGACGTGGTGTTCAGAGAGGTGAGGTTGTCCATGATGTGCACCCCCAGGAACTTGGTGCTGCTGACCACCTCCACAGCTGAGCTGTTGATGAGCAGTGGAGCGTGGTGAGGCTATACAACCAGTATTTAAATCCAGGACCTTCTCGCTTGTCTGAGGCAAGAATTGAGTCACATTGATTCAAAATGATTACACTATTGATTGAAAATGGGTTTAAAAAGCCTAAGATAATAATGACTTGATAGTAAAGCATTAACTAAAACAGCTGTAAAGAGATTTGTGAAGATGGAGGATTGTGGACCAACCAAAACCAAATCAACCGACATAGAGCTGCTAAATAAAAATAGTAAAAATTAACAGCAATAGAATAGGGGAAAGTACATCCAGGGACGATTTCTAAGATGCCATTTTTAATAAATGCATAAATAAATTTGTTTCTTATACTTGTTCCGTTGTCTTCTCTTTTCTTCAGTTAGAATATTTCTCATTCATACCCGCGTCAGTAAAATACATTTCACAGCCATAGATGGGGTGGGAAGTGTTTGTGAGAGAGAGAAAAAATCCTACAATACACAAATAGTTTCTTTACAGACAATAAATATTTTTGCAAAAGGAACACGATTGACAAGCTGCTACTTTTTAGTAATTTCGTCCAAAACGATGCTATTGGAGCTAGCCATTGTCGCTCCAACTTCCTGAGGGTTGCTAAACTTCGGAACTCCAGTGCTGCAGCCTGCCAGTCTAAACCTGTACTGCTGCAGTGTTATCTTCACCGCCCGAGGCCTTGCACAGATTGACTATAACAGGAACCATAGCCTGTAACAAACATCCTTTTGTGTGTGTCATCGGGACAGGCCGCACAGCCCTGTTACCAGTGAATGTAGCAGTATGCATACAAGCAGTTATTAGGTCATGGGTACAGGCTGGTTTCTTTTTGATAGTCAGACAGAAATGCTCTGAAATCAGACAGATTAAAGCGATGAATCACAACTTTGGAGCCAGTCTGAAACAAAAAGTTCACACCATGTTGCTTCCTGATTGTTGACAGTTATATTCTTGTGCCATTAAAAAGAATGAGGGCGAATTTATATCTAACATTTTTTTTATCACTTTTTTTAAAGTCATCTGTCTTGATGCCCGCCTACGTGTCCATATAGTCATTCAAACCCGAGCTCCCTCTAGATAGAGGGCCTCTATCGCCACTCCTTTCATTCACGTGTCAGGCCGCTTTGGCTCTTCTGTTTCTACCACGGGGATTAGCAGTGAGCGCGGAGAGGAGATGAGATGCAGATTACGACAGAGATAATAGTCTTTGGATTTAGACTCATTCAGAGGAAGCTGTGGGAATGTGAAACCGCGGGTTTAATCACAGGTGAGCTGTGAGCTCTGTGATCTGCCCCAACATAATAGCTTACAACAGGTTACAGAAACAGAGGAGAGAGAGCAATAAAAAAATATATATTGTAAAGTTTCTGTCCACAGACGCCATGACAGTGTTGCCAGTGTTGTTCCACTCTGGTAATAAGCATAGCAAAATCACCTTTAATTATTACATCAGTTTACAGGGAGGTTTCCAGCCTCCTGTTTAATATAAATTACTGTATCTAAAATAATGTTACTTATGTTATACGGTTAGAAACTAATCAAAAATCTTGGGCTCCGTTCATGTTTTGTGAGACCTGTTGCCCACTTCAGTGGATTCAGTAGGATCGTAAGAATCAACAATTTAATTGCGATACTTAAACTACAACCTAAAATAACCTCATAAATCTGCTAGGTACTTTATCTTGGTTGGATACAGTTCAAACCTTCACTATGTCCCAAAACAGACATACACCGTACAATAACATAAAGAAAGCCTCTGACACATTGAAACCATTTATGTATATTCAAAACACAAAAAGATGTTAGATTTTGGTGTGATTTATGCCACATGTAACAGGATGCAGACTTCCCAAAAACCTCCACTTTTGTCTCATCAGAGAACAGAATATTTTACCAAAAGTCTTTGGGATTATCGAGATGGATGTTCACCAAATATGAGATGGGTTTTTGTGTTCTTGCTCAGCAGTGGTTTTGGCCTTGAAATGCTCCCATGGAATCCATTTTGTCCTAGTCTTGTTCCTTAACTCTGACCTCCAGTGTTTCTGTGTTCTGCAATCCGAACTCCTGGATGAGTTGTCGACCTGTATGTGGAGTAAATTTGGAAGATGGCCACTTATGGGAAGGTTCACCCTTGTCCATTTGTGGATAATGGCTGTCACTGTGGTTCACTGGAATCCCAAAGCCAGCTTTATGTCCCTATTTACGCTGATCTTAAATCTCTTTAGATCAAGGCATGATGGGATGCATTTTTTTTTTTAGATATTTTAGCTGACTTTATGCTGATTCATCTGGCATGGTGGTAATCAGGTCTGGATGTGACAGACATATTTGAGGCAAAACATCGATCAGAGTTAATTTAGGGTTTATTATATTTTCAGGTGAGCCCGTTTTTGGTAAAACAGAAGATATCTGTAAGGGGGCAAATACTTTATTTCCCAGCATTGTACTATTGTGTCTCCACAACATTTACACAACTGCATTTTTTGTGACTAAAACCAAACTACCCCTGTTAGCCATATCAGTTTTTTTTATTATTATTTTTTTTCATCGTTGTTATTTGTTTGTTGAAACATTGTTACCGGATGTCACGCACTGTTTGTGTACGAAAATTGCTCTATTAAAAAATACTATTCGAGTAATTGATTGAGACTGCTATATGCAGTCAATGCTAAAGGCCGTTTTAAAATAAAGAAAACAAACTTTAAATGTTCTAAATTGTAAAATACATCATTGCAAGAGTTGCCATTAAAGATTTAGCAAAACCAACTCATATCTAAACTGAATAATGCATTAATGACGCTGATGGATAAAAGGCACAAAGCTTGACATTTCATTTTTGTTCACTTCCCTATTTATGTGGCAAAGATGACAACAGTAAATACTTTGCTGCTGATTACAAAGCTGGGGTGGGGGGGGGGGGGGGGGGGGATCAGGAAGTGAACTGAACCAAAACTGCAGGGGGCAACACAACTACAACAGGAAATAAGTAAAACACAATTAAGAACAACACACAACTTAACACCTTAAAGCCTCTGAGTGGTCTATCCATTTAAAGGCACATGGAAGCGGACTAAACACTCCTCTACATAAATGTATGACCTTATTGATGTATATCCACTCTGGGAATATTTCTATCTTATCCTGGGAATGGCTGCTTATTTAGCATATTTATTAATAGCTACCAGCATCTCCGGTCACTTCTTACAAGAAGGAATCAAATTTCCTTCCTATGAGGGGTTTTAGAAGAAATAGTTTTAATAAGGTTGATCAATTAATTCTGATCTGTTGCTGTTTCCTCTTCATCAGTGAAATAAATGATGAATGTTAAATGGTGAAACAAACTTACAGTAACTCTTAATCAACTCCGGCAAAACAACATGCCGGGACGTAATTGAAATTCTGAAAAAGAATCCGGAGAGGGACTGATTTCTTTAGTTCTAGTCAACATAGAAAGGGTGCTGAACAAATGGCTGCCAAGTTTACTAAGGAGAAAGGTGCAATGTGTCTTAAGAGATTTGCCTCACATTAAGTGAAAGGAAAACAGCCATTATGTTACAAACAAAAATGCCAATTTCACCCTAACATACTGTAAATGTGCATTGTAAAAACAAGAACTGTAAATCAGTTCAGATGCTTTCCTAAGTTGAAAAATAAATGAACAGATAAGTCAAACTTTAAAGTGCAATTCTAATACACGGTGGCTGGAACGTGGCACAATATGGAACATTTTAAGCGGCGTGAACAATTTCAGATAGTATCGAGATAAAGGAAACTTGCGTTGTAAAATATGTTATGGCTGAAGGAAAGTAGTCATAAGCTAATTTAAAACCTTGAATTGATGACTGGACATATGTTGTTGAGGGCACTGACTTAGGAGACCTCTGGTGACAGCTCTTCTTTGCTGTTACACTATGAAAAGATACTTGTTTGTTTAAAAAATAGCCATACACAGATCTACCATTTTTTTTAATTGTTAAGGTTATCAAAACAAATTCTAAAAGATATTTCTACAACACATTGGAATACCCTGATTGTCCCTTAAATTGAATAACTAAAGTTTGAATGATGTATCCAAAATGTTTTTTTTTTTTTTATTATTATTATTAGTAGCAGTAGTAATTGTAGTAGTAGTAGTAGTATTACTAGTATTGTTGTTATTGTTATTGTTGGTGCTTTTTAGGATTAATGTTGATCACTGAAAGTCTGAAGGTAAATTAGAAACAGGGCAGTGAATTATATTTTGGTGTAATCTTGCCCTCTACTGGTCGCAACAATAATTGAAACACGTTCCTGTTCAATATTGGTAAAAAGCTTTGAGATAATGAGATTTATAAGATCAGTCATTCCTTTTGAAACGTTAAACATACAGTATATCATAAATTAATCACAAATCGGCGTTATTGTTTTGCATAAGTCCCTATTTTCGAAGCAGAATCAGTTAAATCTACATTAATTAATTTATTTTAATTGGCGATATTACATGAATAAAACATGAAATCCCATTTTATGTCTGAGATGGTTATCATCATACCTTTGTAAAAAATGTTCTTTGCAGTATTTGTTTGTTTGTCTGGCCTCAGCGATTTCTGTGTTATTTATGTGTCGAATCTGCTGTGCTCAATCACATTCAGTAGGGCAAAGATGGCGCTGCCTACAAAACAGTAAGTGATAAGCAAGCTAGCACGGCTAAAGCTAAACGGGGATGCTTTTCTTGTCTGAATAAAACGTTTTGGTGTCTTTTCCGATATTTTCACGTTTATAATAATAATAGTGATACACGACTGGATGTGTTTTTTTAAACTAGGTTTTTCTGATTGGTGCCGTTTAAAAACAACTAGCGATATGCTAACACTACATCAGATAGGTAGCCTTTATTTGCACATTACAATAACTTTTTCCACTACGGTTGTTAAAACGCGCGATTGTTTTTAAACTGGCTGAATGGTAACTTTTTAACTTTCTCCTAAAAGATGTGTAGGTTGTCGGAGAGCCTTAAACAACCTTAGCATCTAATGATGTCCCATGACACGACAAAGAGATGCAGTTAACTATAGTTTATCCCAAGAAAGTGGCGTAAAAACTCAAAGATCTGAAACGTTTGTGTTTCCAATGATGTTCGCCCACTTGAGCAAAGAAAGGTGCCACCTCATATAGTTAGTTGGTGTTTTTAACGAGCTGTCCTGAACCGAAATGTCTTCTGCTAACATAAGGAAATGTTTACATCTGACAGTAGGGAACGTCTAGAGTTGTTTCCGTGTAGTTAATTTTTGAGGTTGGGTTTCATTCTCCTGGTGCTAATTTACCCCAATTTTAGATGCATCATTAAAGGCCAACTAAAAAATTCTAAGAAATAGAAATTGAAAAGGAATTAATGTTTAAGATAATGAGTGGATGCGTACTTCTGTAGTTATCAGTGCTTATAGTTGCTTAGACAGATACCAAATAGCTGAATATATTGTATTATAGGTTGAATCAAACACTTCTATTTTCATTCAGTCAAAAAAAAAATAGCCTCAAAGGACCCTGTGTATATTATTGTTATTTAATTTGGTCTCACTGAAAAGGTCTCCTTTCCAAAACTTAGGGATAGTGTCAGTAAACATAGAGTACAACCCATTATGCTGTTCTAATCTTTGGGTAGAAAAGCAAGGTTTCCAATAATACAAAATACTGTTGAATTTATGACACTGAGATCATCTTTTTGTTCATTATTTTCTCAGCACCAGTTTTTGTTTATAATTAACACTTGGTGTAAACAGGACAGAGTTTGATAAACCTAGTTGTTGACTTTGTCTTCAGGTATGGGCTTATCTTGTCCCAGAAGAAGGGAGGGTCAAAAACTGCAATCCTGCAAAGACCCTCAGTGTTTGGAGATGACTCGGATGATGAAGTGGGTAAACCTTTGGATTTAATATCGCTCATGTTGGGAAAGCTGATTAAGGTTCTGTTGAACACTAAATGTCACCTCTCATTCATCAGACTTCAGTTGGGGAGACTCTGCAGAAAGAGGCTAACAAAAAGAAGATGATGAAGCAGGTGAGAGATGGAATGTATTTAATTTAATGGCTTTGTGGGGCATCATTCCTGCTTATCTATTTTTTTTTTTCCTTCCCCCTCTTTTTGTCTAAAAAGACTCGTTTGGAGATGCAGAAGGCCCTGGAGCAAGACAGCACTGTGTACGACTATGATGCAGTCTACGATGACATGCAAAAGCAGAAACTCGAGAGCACCAAGAAAGTCCTGAAAGGAGCTGATAAAAGGGTAAATCCAGTTCAATCAAACACTAAATGATCCGCATAGCTCCTTTTTGATTACAAGGATCCTCATACTGCTGTGGGTCTATGATGGACAAACCAAAAGCCTTGTGAGCTAAACCTTTTTATTTTTTTTCTGTTTCAGCCTAAATATATCCACCAGTTAATGAAAGCGGTGGAGGAGCGGAAGAAAGAACAAGAGCGGAGAGATGAGCGGAAGATTCAGAAGGAGAGGGAGGCAGAGGGGGAAAAGTTTGCTGATAAAGAGGCCTATGTTACCTCGGCCTACAAGAAGAAACTGGAGGAGCAGAAGGAGGAAGAGGAGAGAGAGAAAAGACAGGCAGCGATAGAAGGTTAGACCAATGCTTTCCAAATGAATGTCCAACACTATCTCCACTGTATACAACCCATTTTGTTGACTTTCCCTGTTGCCTGTGCACCTTTTTTCTACCACAGTTTTTCCTTTCACTCAATTTTCCATTATTATGCTTTAATATAGGATTCTATCAGCAGTAAGCGTCTTCAGCAATGACTTTCTTGTCTTTCCTCCTTGTGGATGGCATTTATGATTGTGTGCTTAAGAACTGCCATATATGTGTAGGCCACTATATGCGATAATATTTCTGTCCTAAAATCTTTTTTTGATTGGTCTCATGCAATATTCTGTTACTGAGAAAATTAATTGTAAGTTTTTATTACCTATGAGCCATGATCATCAAAATGAAACAAAATAAACACTAGGAATATTTTAGAAATTAATCAATATGAGTTTCACTTTCATGAACTTTTCCATGACATTCTTATCTATTGTGGTCCACCTGTGTGTTGAATTTGTAAAGTGTGAGGCTGTTGTGCAGTATTTCATATTTGATGTTAAAGTATTTTTTTCAATGTCTTTGTGTTTTCCATTTAGCTGCTCTGGACGTGAGGAAACAGCAAGACCTGAGCGGTTTCTATCGGCACCTGCTGAATCAGACCGTCGGAGAGGAGGAGATCCCAGATCGCTCAGCAAACAAGTCGGTTTAGCTCAGTTAAAACACCATTCTTTTCAAAACTTTTGCTCATCTTGATCTCTCCTAATGTATTTTTTGGTCCACAGAAGTCAGCCTTCAGATGCTTCAAAAGAAGCTGAGAGGACCTCACCCGCACCCTCTCCTTCATCCCACGAGAACATCCCCAGTTCCGGCAGCAACTCCGAGGAGGACCGCCCGCCGAAGACTGGATTTAATAAACCAGGCGGAGGCTCGGCTCACTCGGGTCGTCAGTACAGGCAGAGGTCGCCTTCCTCCGGGAGTGGAGAGGAGAAGAGAACAGAGAGAGATGGAGATAGACATAAGAAGAGCCATAAAGACAGAGGGAGAGACAGAGACCGAGATAGACACCATGGAAGAGAGAGGGATGAAAGACATGGAGACAGAAGAAGTGACCGGGACAGAAGGAAGGAAAGAGACAGAGATCGAGGTAGAGATGATGACCGAAGCAGAGGCAGGAGGGATTCAGAGAGGGAAGAAAGGCATGGAAAGAGGGAAAGAAGTCCCAAAGAAAGGCACGGAAAGAAGGAGAGAAGCCCAAGAGAGAGGGAGCGGGACAAAAATGGTGAGAAGGAGAGGAGGAGGAATTCAGATGAGGACAAACTGAAGGACAAAGATCAGGAGGAAGAGAAGGAGAGGAGGAAGGAGCCAGAGGGGGAAAAGGCAGGAGCGACAGAGAAAGAAGATCCTGGTGATGAATCGGTCAGGCAGCGTTCAGAGGAAAAAGACGATGGACAGAAAACTGAGGCTGAGGTGAAAGAAGATGCAGAGGAAAAGGCAAACAAGTTTGCAAAGCGCAGCACGGACCAGACTGTGAGTTCGGCACGAGATCGCTACATGGCCAGAATGATGGCACGCTCCGGAAACAAGAGCTACATCGAGAAGGAAGAGGACTGAGATCCATCCATGGCACAAGAAACCATCTCTGCGTTTTTACCCAACCTTTCTCACCTCTTAGGATAATAATAACTTTATTATAATGGAGTTTTCACACAAAACACATCGAACAGGAACTCCTTCAGTCAGTACTTCTTCCATCGCTCATTGTATAATAAACCATCCGCCAGCTAAATCTAAACACAAACGTAGGATGTTATTTAACTTCCTAATGTACTGTAGAAGTGATCCAATAGCCACTGAAAGCAGCAAAAATCTACCTTCACATTTAAACATGTTGGTTCGATTGACTCAAACTAGGGAGTTCTCAGGTCAGAAAAAAAAGTCGACACTACGCATTGGATGAGGTCCAGTAAATGTGTAGTTTTATGACAGCTTAAAAAGTGTAAATAATTACAAAGCATCCTGTAATCAGTTCAGGTACCTCAGTAAACGGCAGCCTGTCCCCAGGAGAAATACTGTGTTTTGATCTATTCTCCTTCACAATTGTTTTCCTCTTCTATTCAGTGGATGATGGGTTCATTAAATAGTTTTTGGTTTGATTTTCTTCTCCTGCTGCCTGAATGATTCATTTTCCTGACGTTCACATGTGCGCATGAGCGATATTTGCAGATCAGAAACTGGACTAAATGCTGTGCCGTGAAAGCTATTCATAGAAACGGGCCGTCACTTCTCTGGAAACATAAGATGTTTAATTTCCAAAGTATGTGTGTCAGTTATGGTGATTAGATTACTTCTGTGAAAAGATGGGAATCGTTTCAACGTGTTTATAAAAATATATATATACAGATGGATTTGTGAGTGGACCATTTTTAGTAAAATTTTTAACAATGTGCATCCCTCTCTACAAATGAGAAAACTTCAAATCATTATTCTACATGATGAATTTAGAAAGTTAACATTTTATTTAGTTTAACACCTTTGGTACAGTTATTAGTGCTTATGCTGAAAATACATTATACTACTACACTCATTGCCACTAGGACAGCACCTAGTCTTCTTGGACACTTCACAAGGGTGGAGCATGCAGAGAGACGGAGCTATGCTTTATTTTCTGCGTGATCTTGTTCAGGCTCATGGCACTGGTTTCTTATAGGATTCAGATCTTGGGAGACGATTTAGAAAAAGGGTGATTTTCCTGCTGGTTAAAATGTATTTGAAAAAAAAAATGAGATACCAGTGTGTCAGATCAAGATTCTGAAACCTTTTGAGAAACAGGCCCACAGCATCACATTGTCCACTGTACTCAGTGGGCTGGAGGTAATTTTTCTTACATTCGTTTCACACCAAAGCCTCCTGAAGTGCTACAAAGTACACATTCAAAGTGAATGTCTACATGCCAAACATATGGTTTGCATGTATACAATGTCTAATGGTTGATGTGGAGACCTGATCTAAATATCCATGTGCCACTGTATCAAATATTAATTCTCTACACGTTTATTAGAAGTGGAAACAAGTGTCTCAGAAATGTTTGTTCCCAAAAGTATGCCTCTGATTTTCAACTCAACACTGCATAATATTTAACAGTGATATAGATCAGCAGTTCCCAAACTTTTCAGCCACTGACAATAGTACCATAATTGACCCAAGCTATTGGTTGAGCAAACATTTCTACAAAATTAGTTAACCCTAGGCATTACACTAAAATGCAAACAGCATCACCTACCAGATTTGTTTGGTTTCATCTGTTAGTTTTTAGATCTTTAAAAGCTATAACCAAAATATGCTTCACCTTTGTAAGTTTTCCTTTTTAATTTCATTAAGGATCTTTGCAACCCAAGTGGGATCCTGAACCCAACTTTGGGAAGTAATGAACTGTGTCATAGGCGATCTTGAAGTTTAGGATAAAGTCCGAACCACGTTTCAGAGAAACTGAAATACATAAAAAAAAAAAAAAAGATTGTAATTTCAGCTGCACACTGAAACACTAATCAGTTGTGATGCCACATCTTCAGCCCTCTGGATATGCACTCAACTTCATACTTTGCACTTCACCATCCATGCATTTATTCCAGTGACACTTTGTGCTGTAATTTCTCAGGACAACAATTGTTTAAGAATCACTTTATTCACATTTAAAAGTCTCTTAAATTAAACATCAGCAAGAAGTCCAAGCAGCAGATTCTGTTGAGGTTGGACTTGCTGGGCGAGAGGGAGGCATCACGATTTGTTGCCTCAAACTTCACTTGCTCCATTCACCTGAGAAAAAGAGGGAGATCAGTAAAGATTTTGGCATGGCTGGCATCAAATGACAGGAACATTCGCTTTAATTAAAACAAATGGCCACTCATAAATCCCTTAATACGGTGTTACTTATGATGCAATAAACAAAATGCTAATTCAGTTTTTGTAGAAACCAAACTAAAAACTATACCCGATTCTCACCTACTACAGCTACTTCCATCTGTTCCAGTTGAAACACACCTCATCTGACTGAACTTGCAGTAAGAAAGCCGAAGTGCTGCAGCCCCTGTGTCCGATCCTGAAGGATTAACAAGAAAAAATTAGTCTCCTATAAACTCTGGAGGCAATTTTCACGTTGCCATTGAAATGTTCAGAAAACCGAGGGTCACCACTGTACAATCTGCCGGTAATTCCAGCATTTCAGTTTAGGTTTCATCACAACAATGCAGCACAGTTAAAAAAAATACATAAATGAATAAAAATATAAGTAGTACCTTTCACTCTGATCCATGTGTTCAGGGGCAGGTCTGGCTGCAGAAAAGAAATTACAAATTTAGAGCAGAAATACTCCCGCTGGAGTAAGTATTCAGCTACAGTTTAATGACTCAGAAAAGTGGATCAGAAACATCGCCAGTTGTCGCATCAGACGGCACTTCCTATTCCAGGTTTTCATCACTGACCATGTGCTAATAATTAAGGTCTGAACAAACAAGGCCAATTAATTTTCTTACACCAGACAGGTTGTAACCCCATCTACTGGCAGGATAGTTTTTAAGTCAAGGACTTTATTTCTTGCTACTTTGATGCGCCATTAAAATTAAGTTTTCCTTATGCAAAAATTATCCACATACCTGAACTTACAAGGTCCACTTCAAATCAGGCCTGGTTTTAGGAGTGGAAACATTTGAGCTGAATCTCAGCCATGGTAACACCTTTAAGAAAAACACAATAAAGTTACGCTAGCAGCGACTAGTCACTTGCACCAAATTAGCAACTGCTTTTTAGTGTTCAGAAAACAAGAGATCAACACTAAACAATCTGCCGGTAATTCCAGCTATGTTTTGAGTTTCATCATAACAAAAGCAGCACATTTAATTAAATATATATAAAAAAAAACTTGCCTTAATCATAACCCGTCTTCCTCAGCTTGCAGGAAAGGGACTGTCTGAAAAGACAATTATTTTGATTAAACGGATCAAGAGTATTGAGCTTAAACCCAGTTGGGTTGTTGAGGCTCAGAACAGTGAGAGAGAAACATCGTCAGTTGTCGCATCAGACGGCACTTCCTATTCACAGTTTTCATCACTGACAAAACTGAATAAAAAAAAAAAAAAAAAAAAAAAGTCACTTCATTAACTCACCTTTCTGGGATGCACCCAGAACTGGCTGGGCGGTTCCATTTCTTGATTTCATGGTCACTAAAGAAAAATAAAAAGGCATTTAGTAACTTGCAATAAAAGGCACCAATGAAGCCTTCCATCTTTAGCACACACGATGCCTGAAAAAAAGGTTCCTATTATCCATTTTTTCGTGTTAGCTACAGATCAGGCCTTCCACAAACACTCGTTTACTAAGATGGGGGGAAAATAAGCCTTAAATTACTGCAGTAAAGCTGAAGAAAGCACAGCTTCCTGCCCTCATCGACCACGTGGCTGTACTGGGGCCCACTAAAGTAACATTTTCAGCAACTAATAAACACTTTTCCCCGCAGCCCTGCAGACAGAACTACGAATATTGGGCTCACAACACCCTGCAATTGATTTAAAATACTGTCTTACCGAGTAAAAGAGACGCTGTTCCCCGTCTGACAACGTTCAACATGAGGGAGCAGAGGCGAAAAGGGACGACGGGGAGGATGGTGTCGCTTATAAACCGTGACAGTCGCAGGCATATGACGTCACCGTCACCTTTTAATATATTTTCTTTATTTAACAAATAACAGTTTATTTTACAAAAACAAATTACATTAAGAGCTTCTTTATCATACATAAGCTGTGTTTAATGCATTTTACGTAGAATATCTAAAATTAAACATTTTCTTTTAGTTTAGCTGCGCCTGCGGTTCAAATTTCCTGGATTCATCCTTCGTTTAATTTACTACTATTTTATTAATACTTCATGTGTCTTAGATACACGTTAGCTGTGGCTACTAGCTGGGGAAAAAAGCTAATAATCTCCAGGTTTTAAATACGGTGTGTAACATTCCCGGTGCCTGTTAATGAAGGAAACTGCCACCAGGGGGTGCTATTTACCCACCTTTCCAGCTGAGAGTCAATTTATTACTCGTTTGAATCGTTGCCTGTCTGTGCGGAGTGGTGCCTTTGGAGACAGACTGACTTTCTAACTATGAGCGTTTGGTTTCATCATATCTCTGGATTTTTATCATATTTACATTTCCATTTCCTAATCTGGTTCAGGTAAAATACTTTAGCTTTATTTTTTTATGTGCATGTAGATATTACAGTTAAATCAAAATGTGTTTTTAGGTTGTTCTGTAGAAATTTGATCTTTGGTTGTGCTGTGTGGTCGTTGTACTACGCATCCAACAATGCAGTTTGAAGTCTTTCACAAGATTTCTCATGAACATGACATTTTATGGAAAACGGTAGCAATTTTTCTGTCGGGATTATTAAATATTATTGAATTACGAGACTTTTTTTGCCGAATTCCTCTGCTTGCACAGTGGATAAAAATGGCAGTTGTTCTCGATGCTAATAACACGGAGACCAAGAAAAATATGTTCATTTTAATGTAATTTATAGACTGAATTAGTCAACTAAAAACAAACAAATCTGTTGGATTAAAATATATATAACACAAAAAGCTGCAATAACCTGATTGTATGGGTGTAATCACCCTTACATGTGTGTTGAAACAGTACCTAATAGAAATTCACCAAATCTATCAGATTATAAGGACACCTCTTGTCTATAAAATCAGAATCAGCATTAGGTACGTGTACACATATGAGGAATTTCACTCTGGATTGTATAATTCCCACAATGTGCTTGCTTACAATAACAAAGTAAGGCAGTATTAAAAATTTAACATAGTCTGCAGGACAGAGAGCACATCTATCCAGAAAACCTCACTGATTATCTGTCAGTTTCTGCACCCTGGTAAGGCTATACACATGTTTTTTTCTTCGAGTTTCCACTCTTGACACCTTAGTTTTGTACATTTTTGACTTCGTCAAAACATTTCTGGGTGAAAACTGTTTGGTGTTCAGAGCGGTCTATGATTTCAGCAACCTTAGAAAAAAGTCTAGCTACATCTGTGTTAAATAACCCCAGACAGGGATGCTATTACCACCATAGTTTATTGTGAAGATGATGCTTGTTTATTTCAAAAATAATCTTTTTTTTGTGTGTGTGTTTTGGAAAGTGAGGCCAAAAGTTAGTTTATTCAATTCAGATCATATCATGGTCTCCCAAAGAGTTTCTGGAGAGTTTACACAGGCCTGGATCTTTTCTTTGGACGAGAAGTCCTCTAATCCTCAACCATAGTTGTTAAATATACAACGAACCGGTACTGATCATTACTAACAAGAAATTCCTGCTTCACCGTCAATGTTACTGTCCACTTCCCAGTTTCCATCTTGTCTCTTTGTCAAATATAAAGAAATGTCTGTGTTTCCTCTGTGTTTACTGCCTTCAGTACGGCATGCTGTGGATTATTGCTGTATGCATCCCATGACTGATATCTTTGTGCATTGTGCTCATCTTGGTCCCCTCTGCAAACTATGCATTTAAAGCGAATATTAAAAAAAATCCAAGTATGACGCCTAAACTTAATTTTGGTGGCAGATGTGAACCCAACAATGGTGTTTTCAGCAAAGTGTTTTATATAATATTATCCAACACATTTATTTGATTTTCTATTGAATACTTTAGGATATATGTCACAATCATTGTGAAAAAAAAGTTTATTTTATCGTACTCATTTCTTTGTCTTTAAAACCTGACATTTTAACATCCATTGAAAATAAGGTTCAGAGTCAGACCAAGCAGGATCTGTTTATCAGGTAAAAAGAGACATTTCTTTTTCTGATGTAAAATCTACTCGGTCCTTGTATTAAAACAGCCATAAAATTTCAAACCTTTAGACTTTTGGATGTTTTTTTTAATAATTATTACTATTTATTTCAGGCAAACTTAGAAGACAGTAACAGTTTCTTTGGTTTGTGAAATGAGTGCAAAAGTTACAACGTCCTGTTCTTATTTAGAGTTAGATAAGTGACAGTGTGGCTGTGAAAGCGTGCCAGTGATCGTCTGTGTGGCGTTGAACAACCAGCATGTTGCCTCCTGTGAAGAAGGACCGAATCATCACTCACCTCCCAAAGGTTAGAAAACACAACCATATTAACCTCAGCCATAAAAGCAAGGATCATCCAAGGATTGTTCATCAAGACACAAAATCAAAATTGGCAGATGTAATTTCCTCCTCTGAGGTTTTATCACAGCAGATAAAGTTAATTGTAGCTTATGATGGGATTTACATACAGTAAATACTTTGTGGTCAACAAAAAAGGCTGAAGACAGTGATTTACAACTTTTTGTGTGAGTTATTTAATACTGAGTGCATATCGACAACACAGTGTCTTAAAACATATGTTGTTGTTTTTTTTTTTCACATTTTGGCCTCTTACAACCACAAACTTCAATGCATTGTGTTGGGCCACACTTCTCATATTTATATTTGTAAAACATATTTAAAAAACATTTTTTCCCTCTCTCCTCACAGTTTTGCTACACTTTGTTATGCTCTGCTGTGTAAAATCCTTGTAATCCCTGTTTTCCCCTCTTTTTTGTTGTTTTAATTCATTTTTTTCTTCAGTGTTTTAGTCCAAATGCAGCTTTGCACACCAAAGAAGGCTTCCACCCACAGGTGAGCGCTGCATGCCAGGTTCAGAAGACAGATGGTGTGAGGTAAGATGCGTTTTAGGGTCATCATCACTGTTCGGTGCCTCCTGCAAACACTGCGACATCTGTTAACGCTGAATGAATTAGCTCTGGTTTGGGTCACGCTAAAGTATGTCGGATCAGCTGATAGACATCTGCTCAACCCACCATATATGACAGTCTCTAAAACAGCAGCATGGGGATTTCTTAACAAACTACAAGAACAGAAAAACAAAAACAAAAAAAAGAACCCTTTCTAAGAAACCTTTCGTAACTAGGTCCAAAAGAAATTCCCAGAACCGAGTCAGAAACAGGAGCATTTGTTTGAGGCTACACTGGACCATTTTTGTGAAATCGCTAATGCCGTTTTCCACCATAATGCAAAAACCTATTTATAACAATCTTCTGCGTCTGAACACACGCTGCACAGTTATGAAATGCTTTTCCACAACCCAAAATGGAGGCGGTCACTGAGGTTTCTGCTCAACCCAGCAGCTAAATGGGACGTCTGTCAAACAATCTGCTTGAATTATATTTAAAGTGTTGCTGATATAAAAAAAAAAAAAACTCCTGATTATATTTGTTAAAAATCAGATAACTATAAATACTTTAAAATACCTATTTCTTTAAGTTAGTTGTGTGGCTTTTGCATGCTTTTTCAGAGATCTATTAACTGATAACTGAGAAACGTTTGTGAAGAGATCCCTGTTTTTTTTTACACTCCTGTCTAAATTTAAGTTAAGTTTAATATGTATCTTCCCTCAACCCAACCGTGCTGCTACCTGTGTCTCTGCTGTGTCAATGTGTTGTATATTTCTTTTAACCCAATGTCTGTATTATATATACTGTAGCAAACGTGTATGCTGTATTTATCAACAGGATTTAAAGAGTTCTATTAATTTAAATTAAAGAGATCTAATTTACTGCATTTTCTATTTGTATTGTAGCACTGTAATCTTGTTGTTTTTTAGTTAGACAATTTTAAGATCTGTCCAGGGATAACGGATGAAAAATAACCTTTTGACTAATTCTGGTGTATTTGCAGCAATGTTAATTAAGGTACACAGTTCCTGTCAAATAAATCAGTAAATTAAATAAAATAAAAGGTAAGTTAAAAAAGAAATCCCCTTAGAACAATTGAGATTATCGGTACTGAATAACATACAGTATATTCAAGCTCATTAAGAGCAGCTTTTGCAAATATCCTAGATCTGACAAAGTTTCTCCTCTTCCTACATTCAAGGATCAGTTTTTGAATTCCAGTTTTCACATAAAAGTCTTAAAAGTTACAAAGTTAAACATGTTCTCAGACTGCCCTCTGTGGAATCAGCATGCTTCACCGTCTGTACACTGATTATTTATGGCTTTCTCTTTCCAGCTTTAATATCGGCAAAGTCATTGTGGTGGGAGACGTTTCTGTCGGGAAAACCTGTTTAATCAGCAGGTGAGACGAAGATTGTTCAGTTAGAAGCAGAATGACTTTACAGATGATCAAACACACTGTCTTGCAAAGAATAGTCACATCCCTTAAACCTTTTCCCATTTTTGCCATGTTGCGTCCACAAACATCAAGGTATTTTATTGGTATTTTACATGAAGTAGAGGGAAAAAGTAAATCATACTTTTCAACATATATATATATATATATACATATATATATATATATATATATATATATATATAAATATATATATATATATATATATATATATATATATATATATATATATATATATATATATATATATATATATACTGTTAGAGGCTACAAAAACGTTGAAATTGAGAAAGAGGTTCACCTTTGAGCAGCATAGCATAGCAGCCCTAAATATGCAACCAGAGCTACAATGGGAAAATATATTTCCATTCATTGTTTACATCACATGTGTATCCATGTGTTAGATTGGCAGTGCCAAAATCCAGCCCTTAAAGGGATCTAGTCACATGTTTTGATCTTGAAAAGAAAAAACATATATTAATCTTTAAATAAACAATATACGCCAACCCTTCATCCTAATGGCGACTACTTACTCCCCTTTGAGCGTGAAAAGAAGTTTGCGCCTAACCCGATCAGCAGACATAAACATTGTTGTGCCATCTACTGGCAGTACAGCAGAACTACGAGAAAGCAAGATGGCGACAGTTGACGCCGCTACAGTAAGAGCCAGTAGACCGTCTTGCAGTGTCATTATAACGTCTTATATATGTCTGTGGGCTCTATTGCTTCTCCTCGTTTATGCTTTATAACGTGTATGTACAATAACGTACCTCCAGGTCTTGTTATAGTAAATGTATACAAAAGTGCTTTGTTTACCTACAAATAGAGCAAAAACAAATTGTAAAACACAGAAATAAAATATAATACGGCAATAGGGCACGATCATTTCATCAGGAAACCTATGCAACCAGAGTCTTTGTATATGATTAGGCCCTTTTAACTCAACTGAGAATCTGTGGGAAGATTTGAAAATCAATGTTCACGGATGTCCTTCATCCAGTCTCATTGAGCTTGTAGCTTGAGCTATTTAGCAAAAAAAGAAGAAAAAAAAGAAAGAAAAGAAAATCTGCAAAAAATGTATCCTCCAGATGTATAAAGCTGGTAGACACATCAACTCACAAGACTAGCAGCTAAAAGGTTCTTCTAGTAAATATTGTCTGCAGGGTGCTTATAAACATGCCACACTTTCAGATTTTTATTTGTTAAAAAAGAGAGAAAAACATTAATAATTTTCCTTCC
The DNA here is from genome assembly GCF_011125445.2 of Fundulus heteroclitus. NCBI lineage: Eukaryota > Metazoa > Chordata > Actinopteri > Cyprinodontiformes > Fundulidae > Fundulus > Fundulus heteroclitus. The sequence continues at coordinate 16,579,786 of NC_046371.1, read as the reverse complement.
ACTTAACACAGTTATCCAGTGATGGATAACTGTGTTAAGTGATGTGATGGTCTGTCTCCAAAAATTCTGACAACATTCACAAACATTTCTGTCTAATGTGGAAAAAAAAATGGAAGAAAGAAGAAGTTTTGTGGTGCTTCCATATAATTTTCTCAACTTGTGCCAAAGTAAATGGAGCTCTTAGTAATTACTGGTCTTGTGTACATGGAGATGAGAGCCTTTTTAAGCTTCAAGATTGCATGTTTTACTCCATATTGTGTTTTTATATCATTAATCAAGTAGCTTTTGTTGATATAGAAGAGCATACAGTGCAGGTGTTCTCAAATTAATTGATTTATTTGACATTTCAAGAAAATGTTTTAATTTGTGTTGGACAGGTTCTGTAAAGGAGCGTTTGATAAGAACTACAAAGCAACCATCGGGGTGGACTTTGAGATGGAGCGTTTCGAGGTGCTTGGTGTTCCCTTCAGCTTGCAGCTGTAAGTGACTTCAGGCTTCCTACTGAGTGCTCCGCTGGAAACAGCTGGCTCCACAGCTGGCTCTACAGCTGGCTCCACAGCTGTGTTTTATGCATCAAATCCTAGCTTTACTAACGCAACACGACAAGGCGGCCGTCTCCTCTTTACTGAGTTTTATAATCATTTTACATGGGAGGGAGTAAAATGTGATGATCTAACAGTTTTAAACTGTTGAGTTGGACTTAAGTTACCTTGACTGTGTTGGTTCTGCTTATTCTCAGCTTTAGGGTAACTTTACAGCAGGGGTTCTCAAACTTTTACCCCTTAGCAGCGATAAAATTCTTCCAAGGACCCCTTTAGATTCCTCATGCTGATAGTATTTTTTAAACAGCCTTTTGTACTGTTAAATACATTAGGAACTATGTATGTTTTTAGAAATATATATACAAATACACCTAATATTAGAGATTTGGTGGAGATTAGATCCTCATTCCTGATAAAGCCAAACTCCATGTAACTGTTGTCATACTTCCAAATATTAGCTGATTTGGCCTCCTCAGGCCCGACAACATGCGTTTCACGGACCCCCAACCCGTGGTTCGCGGACCCCCGGGGGTCCAGGGACCCCGGTTTGAGGGCCGCTGCTTTACAGCATTAAGCTGCTGGTGTGTGTTTGCTGGATGTTTTCCAGGTGGGATACAGCAGGTCAGGAGCGCTTCAAGTGCATCGCCTCAACATATTACAGAGGAGCACAAGGTGAGCGTCACCTCCGCCCCTATCATGAGCTCCTGCATTAATCCTGATTCAAACTGTCTGTCTAATCGAACTGTGTGTCCCCAGCCATCATTGTGGTCTTTGACTTAAGCAGTCTGAACTCACTAGATCACGCCAGGTATGCGACATCGCACTGTTTTGAAATATTCCCTTCGCTTTCAGCTTCATGACACCATTTAAAGTCGTAGGTATGTGTGTGCAGGGAGTGGCTGGAGGACGCCATGAAGGAAAACGATCCGTCCAGTGTTCTGCTGTTCCTGGTCGGTACCAAGAAGGACCTCAGCGTGGGTGAATTTCGTGAAATAAACACTGAAAATTGAAAATGATGCTAAACCATGTGGTCTTTCAGCCAAGTCACTCAAAATGATCCACCCGTTGTAGATAAAGTAACCATTTTCACAACTTTTGACCCAAATTTGTAAAAGAGGCTAACTAAAATTGATTCCACTTGTCTCACAATGTTTAAATTCACATTTAAAAAATGTTTATACAAAATAAACTATAATCCTAATTTACAATCAATACATCCTAATAGTGTGTTTCTGACGAACATTAAATAAAGCTTGTTAATAGATCTTGAAATATCTGAGGATGTGCTTCAAGCTTCTCAGTTTTCTCCAACACCGATGTCTCTTCCTCTCGGTTAGTCTCCTGATCAGCTGGCTGAGGTGGAACAGGAAGCTATCAGACTCTCGGAGGCGATCAAAGCAGAGTACTGGGCCGTGTCTGCAAAGTCAGGTGGGCAACGAACTAGTTCTAATTGGCCCCATTTAGCCTTAACCTTTCACATTTGGATCTCTTTTAGACCCCCTGACTTCTGCTTCCTGGTTATTTCCTCAGGCGATGGAGTCAGGGATCTTTTCCTACGTGTGGCGTCTCTGACTTTTGAGGCGAACGTTTTGGCCGAACTTGAGAAGAGTGGGTCGAGACACGGCAAAGACATCATCAGTGAGTGCCTTCATTTACAGCCCAGTGGGTGGCTGTCGGTCCGTTACGGCTGGAAAGTTGAGGGAGAAATCTTTTTTATGCATATTAAACTCTTATTTGAACCACTACTTTGTTGCTTATGAAGTCCTGAAGTATCAATATCCCTTCCACCCTGTTGTTCATAAACTGGAATGAACATCTATGTCTCCTGAATTTTCATCATTAAAAAAGAAGTTAGAAAAAAACACATTGACGGATGACTGCTAGTTTTAATTTTGTTTATACGGTAGCCTATATATAGGAATTCAGACTTTCTAACTTCTGATGTGTATTTGTTTTTTGCACACAGGGATTACAGACAGCTCCGAAGCCCATCAGAAACCAAACAAGAAGGCCAACTGTTGTTGAGACTGACAAACCACTGCCTGAACCCACTGGCAGAGTTATAAGGCTGCGCGACCTGCAGCTATTAGTGGGCGAGTCTGAACAGAACCACGGACTCCCTGGATCAGTGTGGATACCCCGAGCATGCCATCTCTGTAGGATTCAGGAAATATTTGTCACGTCCCAAGTCGTAGCTCCAACATAATGGCTCTCATTGAGCCTGTAAACAAGTCTGTTAGCAGAATGACCCAAACCAGGTTTTCTCAGGAATGTTTGCTACTAACCAGACCCGCAACAAGCAGTTCTTTGTCACATTCATGGTTGTAAAGAGTTTTCTTAAAACCATAAAGTCTTTTCACAAGAACATTGTCTGCTAGAACCAAGATTTTATCCTGTTAGCGCGGATTTGTCAGAATATCATCTCCCAAGTCATGCGTTTTTGTGCTCGCTAATGTGATGCGCGCATCGGATCAAGTGACCACCGTCTCCCCCATCACGCCCCTTCCTGCTCTGACACAAGGGCTCACATGATCTGGGAGTGGAGGAAAGAAAAGCGTGTGTCTACATGAACCAGTGCTGGACAACAGCAGCACAGTTAAGTCCAAAGTTATTCATACCCCTGGTTGCTTTACGTGCAAAAATTATTTTGTCGTCTAAACTTTTTTTTTTACATCTCTCAGGAGATATTAAAACAATGTAAAACCAAGCCGTAACTGCTGCTGAGTTTTCTCTGGTATGTTATTGATCTATATAAACACAGACACATACATATACACACATATATATATATATATATATATATATATATATACACACATACATATATACATAGGTATAGATATATATACAGATAGACACAGAGACAGAGATAGAGACACACAGAGAGACACAGACAGATAGATATACACACAGATAGACACAGAGACATAGAGATAGACACACAGAGAGACACAGAGACATAGAGAGATACACACAGAGAGACACAGAGACAGAGAGATATACACACATATAGACAGATAGAGACATAGATAGAGATAGACACACAAACATAGAGAGAGATACACATAGACATATATATATATATATACACATATACATATATATATACACACACATATATATATACACACACATATATATATATACACATACATATATATACACATATACATAAATATATATATACATATATATACACATATACATATATATACATATATATACATATACACACACATATATATATACATATATATATATATACACACACACACATCTATCTATATATAGATAGATCTATCTATATATACTGTATATGTATTAAGGATGCATGACATATCAGCATTAACATCGTCCAATGTTAGTAATTGTTTAACATTTCTTCATATCAGTGCATCCCTAATTTATATTTATTTATATATATATATATATATATATATATATATATATATATATATATATATATATATATATATATATATATATATATAAAAAATAGCACCAAAACCATTTCTATGTTTTTAATTAACATGAACAAGCCAAGGAGTTTACTAAGAACACTTTTATTAAAGAGATCACAGGTAGAAAAGGTCATCAGCAGAGTCAAAGACGACATTTCTCTATCATAACCGACTACTGCTGACAACCATTCAGTCCCGCAGAAACACGTTCAGGTGAACTCAAAACCGGGTCTGTTTACTTAAAAACAATATTATTTTAAGAGGATATGCATTTCATGGAACAATGATACTTTTGCACATTGCAGGCTTAAGCACACCATTACAGACGAGTGCTGCTTGTTTGTACTGTGGGACACGGACACATCAACAAAAAGAAAAAAAAGTGAATGCACGAGTCAACGGGGAAAGCGGAGCGGCCTCGAGATGCCGAGACCACGATCACAAAATTTATCTTTAATATATTCATTCTACTGAAATAAATGCGTGCAGTTCTGACTCTTACAGCGCTGGGAATATGAACGCAGCAGGTAGGAATCGGTCTGATAGGATCTTCTTCCGATAAGGGTTAGGAAAACGAACTCTTCCACCGAAACATTGTAATTTCCCTGCTGCAGATGTGGAAAACCCATCCATGCTGCGTTAGCGAGTGGTGTGTGTGATATAACGCCTCACAAGATGGTGAACGTAACCCAGGTGACCCCGTAAACTCCAGCGGAACAACTGCGGAGCGGCAGACACTTTTACTATGTGTGAGAAACTTAGAAACTGACATAATTGGAAGTTTGTCAAACGTCTCCCAGAGTTTTCTGACGACGTTACTGGAAGAGAGAGCCACCGTTTCCGAAGCAGCACGTTGCTCGTGTCCACAGCCTACGACGCGTCGAAGGATTTCTACAGGAACCGAAACACGTCGGCTGATCAATGCACAGATAGCATTAGCTCATCTTTAATGGATTTAGACCCCCCCCTCTGTTAACTCGCTGTGAGTCTGTACATATGTGTGTTTATTTAGAGAAAGGTGACCAGCAGAGTCTTTCAGTTCAAACAGGAAAAAAACCCAAAAAAACAAGAAGTCTTTATTCATACTGTCGCACTTTCCGTACAAATGTTAAATTTCCTTATTGGCTCGGCAAAGCGTTGTTTTGGCAACTGCTTTCAAAACTCCCCGTGTCGACCGCTCCCTTCTGCCAAAAACCCGCTCAAGGATCAAACTTAAAGCCACCGCAAAACAAAAGATAGGACAGCTCGCCTGTCAGTGTCTGTCGTAGGTCCATGTCCCATATGTAACTGATACTTCAAGTATTTTATTTCGTTTTTCTTTAAATCTTTGTACTACTTTTCTGCATGACATGCAAAACGCTTCGGAAGCCAGAGGGGATTGGCGGGAGAGGCCATAAACACCTGGGGTGAGGTGACGGGAGAAAGGAAGGAGGATGAAATGAATGTTGATGCCATACTGACTGCGTGGAAATGCATGAATGGGCATCAGTTGATGACTGGTTTGTGAAGGTGGGGGGGGGGGGGGTAAAAAGGGGGGAGAAGGTTATCCGAGTGAGGCAGCAGAAAGGATGAAGTAGGGTTTGAGGGGGTGGAGTGGAACGACGCCCCCCTCTGTGTCCTATCGGTCCATTTCGTCCAGCAGGGGCGTGGCGTCGCCGGCGAGCGACATGGGCGTGCTCTCGATCATTGGGCTGGGCGACGGTCGGGGAGTCATCCTCTGGGATTTCTTCCTGTCCTCTGCTTCTTTCTCCTTCAGCCACTGCTCGGCCATCTTGCCCCAGTCGACTGCTGAGGAGGAGGCGCCGCTGCTGCTCGGCCTGTAGGGAGGACAGAGGGGGGATGTTGAGATAAGCTGGAGGTTTTGCCGCCACCTAGTGGCAGAACACCAAAACGATCGGTAGCGCTTCGGTTAATAAAACAGGGTTCCTACAGCGTAAGGCAAGTTAAATTCAAGACTTTTTAAGACTTTTTAATGCCACTTGAAATAAAAAGTTAAGACCAACTTCACGATAAACAAGATAAACCTGGTTGCGACAACTTTACCCAAATGTTTATTTTCACATAAACCATTACTTTCTGGCTCAGTAGACATGTTAATGATTTTGAAAAACATTCCATATAGGAAGAAAGCTAAAAAACACACAAATTACAGATATATTTTTTAACAACTACTGAACTGAATTCACAAACTTTGTTTTGTTCCCTACTAAAATAAACTATAAATCAGTTTTTAAAACCACAACATAAGCAGTGCCAACTCTTTTTAACAGCTATAGTCCAGCTGCAACAGTTTTTTTTTGTTCCGCTATCGGGACGGAACCAATAATGGTTACATTGAGCCGTTCAGTAAATTTAAAAAAAATATATAATTGTGTCAATTATTTTACTGTTTGGTAAGGATTACAAAAATACAATCCTATTTATGACCTGGTAACAATTTTAAGACCTAAGAAAGACTGATTTAAGACATATTAATGCCAATTAAGGCCATAGTTTTATATTATAGAATTCAATGCCTTTTAAGACTTTTTAAGGATCCGCAGGAACCCTGTTAAACTGACTAGAGCACAGGGACATATTGCAAAATAAATCATTGTAAATTTTAGAAATACGGGTTTCTTTTCAGGAAACCAACTCACTTTGGCTGTGGCGGCGGCTGCTGCTGCTGCGGTGTCCGTCCGCGGGACGAGGTGGAGGACGACGGCGTGCTGGAGGCGTGGCCGTGGTGACCGCTGGGAGGGCCGTGGTGGCTGGGAGGCGGCAGGTGCGGGTGGGCGTGCACGTGGGAGGACTGCGGCGTGGAGCCCGGGTACTGCGGCGTGCCCAGGGGCTGCTGGCTCGGCGTCGTGTAGGAGTAGCTGGGCGTCATCAGGGGCGTCGCCATGGGCTGCTGCGGCGTGGCGAACACCTGTAGGGTCCAAAACGACTGGCTGCTCAAAAAGGAACCGAGGATTTATTTCTTTGACAGATGTTGGCTGAACTGCAGCTTCATTTATTTCCAAACGACTCGGCTTTCAAACTTAAAAGGATGTAAAAAAAAAAGTTTTAGCTCATTCCCACAACTACTCACTAAACTCTTACAGATAAAGTTTCACTTCCTGATGGAACTGAGCTGTTTTAAGAAGGAAATTATGTAAATTAACAGGTGTAAAGGTGACATCTTCTCTAAGTCTCCAGTTTGCTATAATCAAAAGAGCTCAGACCGTCTTCTATCTTCTATCATCAGACTCCGGCGTCATAAAAACCCAGAAAAGAAGCTGTAGTCAGTATGTTAGGAACGTTTTAAGCAATAGTTACGTGATAAGCAGATGAGCTCCCTCCCCCGCCTCCCGTGCTGCCGCCGTAGCCGTACTGGCTGGAGCCCCACTGGGCCGGCGTGGCGTTGGGGTTCTGGCCCTGGCCCGTCACCGCGGCGATGGCGTTGAACATCTGGGAGGTCATGTTTCGTGGCAGGGCGTTCACGGCTCGAGTCAAGTCTGAGGAGGACAGAGAGGGGGTGTGTTACAAAAAAAAAAGACAATTTGCACCAAAACCGAGGCAAGATCTAAACGTGGATAAACTATACTCACCTGCAATGTTAATATTGGCTGGAGTGGCATTTAGGGACGCAGGGGTTCTAGTTCTGCTGCTGTTGGTGGGAGTAATGCCTTTTATGGAGGGGGAGAAAATGTTTTAGTGCTCTAGAGCGCAAATAAGAGATGTATAAGGCTCTTCCAGTGCAAGTTATTGCTTTCATACCTGGCACAGGCTCCTGATAATGGTCCTTAAACCATCGGAAGAGTCCATTCACTGTAGGAAATATCTGAGAACGGTAGCGGAAGCCATCCGGGGTGATGGTCACATATTCAATCCTAACGGCAGCGGGGAAGAAAAACAATGACTTTCAGCTTTAGTAGTTTTATGTCACAAGATATGCTAGAAGTGGAGTTTTTACACATACTGATTTTACCATTTAAAGAATTTTCCCCCTTATAATGTTTTTACTTTTTTTATTTGCTGCGCTTCAATGTTTCAGACTAAACAAATTTTACTATTAGAGAACCACAACCCGAGAAAATAACATTTATGAATGACTGTTTTACATAAAATGAACAACTTAAATTAATTTGAGCCGTCTACTTGTATTAGGAGGACTGCTGAAGGATTACTGTACTGCCCTCAGAGGTACAGCAAAGTTAAAAGCTATTCTCCAGGTTTGTCAGGTCCAAAGAATCTAATCAAGCAGTAACTTTTTAATCAGAAACCTCATTAACAACTCCACAGCTTGTCTTTATGTTACTGTGGATGTTTACTCTGAATGGTTGCATCTGGCTGGCTGTAAAATTTAATTTAGTTAATTTCAGACGTAAAGGAAAACTCTTAATGTAAAGAGCCTTAAAGTGATTATTTTATGATTTGGCACCAAGCAAATAAACCAAAACTTAACTGAAAAACGCTTGAATGCAGAAAACATGCTACAATTACATGGAAGTTGCATGTTACAGAACATGGTAAGTCAATGACAGCATTTTTTTTTTCTTTTAGTGGCGGATTAATTCCTGTGCCTTAGTTTGCCAGCTTCTGATTCCAGTTCTATGTCGACATTTTTCAGTTCACATTTGTCTCCCTTTCTCAGATCAGCTTATAGTTTGAGCCTAAGTGAGCCAGATTTGTTTCCAGCTTGTGTTTCCTGAAGGCTCACGCTCACCATCGCCAATATTTTCCCCTCTCAGTTCTTATATCTCATCTTCCAAAGCTTTTTCCTCTTAAATGCACACATTCACATTACACCCCCTTTTTTCCATCTCTGTTCATCAAAGTAAATCCTATGCCAGGTTCTGGCTTCAGGGAATCAAATATAGTGCTTTTTAAATGCGATTTAAGGTCATAATTTTTTTTTTGTAAAATCAATTTAACGGCTTTTAATGCTTTTTAAAGACCAGTGGAAACTCTGGACAAGAAATGAGAGTAAAAGACGACAATTCGGCTTACCGAGGTTTTCCTCGAGGCTGGTAGCCCAAAATAAACTTTCCAGGCAGGTCTTTACAAGCTGAAATAAAGTAAGGAATGAAAGTAGGCTTCTCTCGCTTTGACCGGACCAACAGCTCCTCCATTTTCTGTCAAGGACCAAACAAAGGCATGAGAGTGTTCTGCGAGTGAATCTGACAACGGTTTTATGAGCCAAGCAGAACATCTTCACATACCTCCTTGCTTCCTCCGTTGCAATCCTGGAAGTATTTGTGTCCCAGCAGATCCCGGGCAAACGAGGCCATTGGCTGAATGTACCGAGCCGTTATCTCATCTAGATCTTCGAATTCCTTCAGGGCGTCACAAAACACCGCCATTAAAGATCTTTCCAAACATTTACGGCGGTGGGTCGGTCGAACATGAAGCGAAATACAAACGCAGCTCACTTCGTTATTGATCCAGAGCGTGTGGCCCAGACTGAAAGCGTTCTCCTTGCCCTCTTCTCTGACGTCCACATGCTGGTAGATGCCGTCAGCCACCTAATAAAAAGGCAAAGACACAAACAAACGAGGACGGTTTGGGAAAATGGCCTCATTTTGAATGTTGGCAAGATTTTACCAGCTGAATAATTTGCAGTTTAGTTTTAAATTGTGATTTTAGATCCACTTATTCTTCCAATCTGTATTGCTTACTTTCCAGGTGACGGTTAGGTGGTTCTCCCCCTTGCTGCTGGGCCTGATGATCAGATCTCCCTGGTCCAGGGTCTCCATCATCTTCTCCGCCTGGCTAAAACTGATGTTGTGGAAGTTGGGGTGGGCGATCACACGCTTTATATACGCTGAGGAGACAAACCGTTAACGCATTAGTAAAGATTAAATAGGGGGATGTGTAATTCTTTTGAATTGTTTTTAACTATTTGACTACACTAACGCGTGCGTTGCTGTTTCTTTTTGAGCTCTTCCTCCAGTTTCTGGTCCTCGGCCTCGGTGTCGAAGTCGTAGTAGCTGTCCTTAGGAAGCTTCCACTCGTTGTTCTTGTCCATCAGATCTGAGGTGCGGCAGGTGAGGTCGACGCTGAACTTCTCAATGTCGATCTTCATGATTCTGCAGTGAACCGTCATGCCCACCTGAGGGGCAGATGGAAAGCAGGACAACCAAGCGTTACGCGTGTCCCCCAGAGAAAACGTCCAAGAAATCACACAAGCTAAAGATTTATCAGGACTGGTTGGGGGAATAAAGTATAAAAAGCATAAATAAAGTATTTTTTTTTTTTTTGCAGGTGAAGTAAACAAAAAGTCTGCGGGTTTAAAATAATCAACCAAACATAGATTGACCTTGACCCTCTCCTCGGGGTGTTTGACCACTTTGTCGCTCAGAAACTTGGTGGGAATGAAACCTTGGACGCCGTTATCTAATCTGCTCCGGACCCCGATGGCCTGACCTGGACAAGAGCCGCTGTCGAAGTGATTCCACACCTAGAGCAAAGAGAAAACGTCGAGAACAAACATTCAGCTCCGAGAATTCAGCTGTTTTCTCACAGCCAGGGGGCCAAACGGAGGAAAACTGATCGGGTACCTCACTCAGCTCAGGGAAGTTGTCCTGCTGGCAGAAGGGACACTGCCACAGGCCTGTAGCGTCATTACGAATGGCTTGGTCGTAGCTCTCTCCCTGAGGCCGCCGGTGAGCGATACCCGTCACTATGCTGGTTATTAGCTTCCCTGGAAGAAAAGAAAAATAAAAAAATGCAAAAAGTGCCACATCAGGTTTAGCATTTCTACTGTTTACTGATCTTTATGAGTCTGTTTAACAAGTCAAGATGTACTCTAATGCGGTGTGTTACCAATATAAAAGGTCTCTGGGGTTTCCTTGGTGAGCAGATTGAAGACCTCCTCTGTGTTGGGAACTCTGTAGGCAACTCTGAGGTCTTTGTACCTGCAGCTCAGCTCTGCCCGGATGTCATAAAGCGTAATCCCCTTGTTGCCGTAACCCTACAACGATACGACAGAACAAGAGATCAGCCCTTGGCTTCATTTCACCTGGACAAAGCGATGCAGGACACATTTTTACCGACAGAGCAACACCTCTCACACCGACCTGTCTCTCCAGCTCCTCAGCGAAGGCATCCAGGTCCAGATCCTTAAGGCGCTCTGGATTTTCCAAGATCTCCTCCAGCGCTCCAGCTGGGTTTGCGTCTTCTGCAGACTCGTCATACTCGAGGGCATCGACAGCCATCTTGCGAGCCCACTCGTACGTCTCAGGGTGGACACGAGAGCCGTCCAGGACCTCTATGTAGGAGTCCGTACTGCCATGGGGGTCAGAGAGAAGATGATGAATAAAAAAAATAAATCTATCTATATATGGGTCCAGCCACTGCTGTAATATTGGTACAGTGCCCTCCAAATAATCTATATGTCTTGAACTTTTACCCATTTTGTACGATTAAGACCAAATCCTCCACCAAATTCCAAGTGATAGACCCATGATATATGTTTTTCAAAATATTTCCTCCTAAAATCTGAAAAGTGTGGCATTCATTTGCATTTGGGGCTGTGACTAGGGGTGGGCCTGTAACATATGATAACAATTTGGCTTTATCTTGACAACAATAAATTACAATTAGTGGGATGTCTGAAAACCCCAAAAACTGCCACTATTGTCAGGAATGTTACTTTCTATTATATTCTATAAAATATTGCCATTTTCTCCACTTTTGGTTTCTTGAGAGGCTCAATAAATAACTTCAAAAATACGGTTAAATGCAGATACTGTGTGCAGTTTAGTGAGAAAAGAAAAAAAAAAAAAATCACACTTTTATCTAACTAGTGTCCTGGTGAAACATAATTAGAATTTTGTTTTAACTTCATACTTTTTAAATGTGTTTTTTAAAAGACATTATTTGTGTTTATTGGGCTGTAATTGACACGCAGTTACAGCCATAGTTAGGAAAGAGTGTAAGAAGCTGTAAATAGTCTTCTATCATCACTTTTATCACAGTAGTATCATAATATAATAATTCAAAGTCCATGCTGCCCACTAGGGCTGAACGATTTTGGAAAATATTCTAATTGCAATTTTTTATCTTAATATTGCGATTTAATGCGAAAACAAGTAAAGTTAGATTATCTCACTGCTGCAACTGTCTTCCCTTCCATGTGGAGGCAAACCCACTTTAAACATTTTACCGACACCTAAAGGACGTGTCTGATTCCCTAATTGTTACATAGCCAAAAATTGCAGACATCTGCGATTTGGAAATTGCGTTTTTTAAAATCGCGATTATATTGAAAATGCGATTAATTGTTCAGCCCTACTGCCCACCCCTAGCTCTGACTGAGGAATCCACTGCAGGGGCTGGATGTTAAGGTACCGACCTGTCCCCGAGTGACGCAGTGTCAATCTTGATGAAACCGGCGCAGTTGATGAAGACTTTGGGTCCCATGTGGCACATGGTGACCAGCTGCGTTCTGTTTTCCAGACGAGTGTTGTTCTGCTTTAAAATCTGCACAAATACAACAACCAAGCTGCTCAGACGGTCTGCATAAGACGGGCTGTGACGTTTTCACAGACGAGAACAGGAGAACCCTGACCTTGAGGAGGTGGGCGCCCTTCCTTGGCCCCAGGCCACAGACATACTGCACCAGGCTCTGAGTGTGGGGGTGGGCAATTGCTCGGTTCACGTCTACGCCGACCTCGTTGACCCGGTTGATGAATTCGCAGTAAAGGGCGTTGAGCAAATCCTCCTTCACCACGTGTTCCTGAGACAGACCAATGATTTATAGAGAAGTGTTTCACTGTTTAGATTTAGCATCAGTCTGGGAAGACAACAAGTCCCATAATGATTTCAATGTTGCATTCATGATAGACCCTACTGGAACAAAAGCATAGCCAAACCACATTATTAACAACGGTAGAAACATGTGCAGTTATCTGGAAAAAACATAAAAAGCATAAAACGATGAGCCTAAAGAAAGCGTCCTCAGTACACATCTGCATTAAAGCCCATACTGCAAAAACAGAACTAAAAATATGTAAAATGTTCTTAAAATTTGTGTATTTGTCCTTGATTTGAACAGGTACATTAGATGATTTGCCAATGGAATAAGATTTTTGCACTTAAAATAGGAACAATCATCTCCATCATCTTATTTTAAGTGCAGGATGTCTAATTATCGTATTTTAGGGGTCAAAATACTCATTCCATTGGCAGATAATCTTATTTACCTGCTCAAATCAAGGACAAATACACAAATTTTCAGAACATTTTACTTATTTTTAGATCCGTTTTTGCACGGTGCCTGTTGAAGGTCTCACCTGCAGCGGGTGTAACTTGAGGCAGAGGATGTCTTCATCGGTGCTGCAGACCTGAGCGTACTCTATCAGCGGATCCTGGATCTTCCTGGCTACTGAGACAGCTTGCCGCAGCAAGGGAGGGTAATCCCTGAAATCATTCTGCAAAAGCAGCACGGTTCTGATGAAAACAAGGAACACAACAGCAAAAAAACAAACAACTGATGGGGTTCCCTCTGCAGGATGACCCAAAGTGTCAGGAGTTCACCTCTGACTTCTTGCTGTTCATGTACAGCGTGGCCAGTTCATTGTCTATCAGCTCCACCCCCACAGCCGGCAGAGAGGACTCCTGCTCAAGCTCGCTGATGGTCCTCTTTATGTCCTCCATGATCATCTGAGCGTCTCTGCACAAAAAGGCACAAATTCAACAACTCAAATCTGCCATAACTTCTAATAAGGCTATTTCTAATTTACCAATAGACACAAAGCGTTTCCCAACTTATTCAAGTTGGCTGCCAAGGGTGGTGGCATGGTTAAAAGAGACATTTCAATTTAGGATACATGTGGAAGCTGCTATTTTTTATAATTTTGGTTGTGTAACTCGCCACAACACATCTGCAATGGCACTAAAAGGGCAGATCTTTGGCATTAACTCAGATGTTTGAATAAAACACAGAAATGTTAGGAATGAAAATTAATCTTTTACACACGATTGTGTTATTAAAGTGCTCACAACTATAAATTTTTAATACTTTGTTAAAAATTCATGAGCTCCTGGGCATCAATAGACGCAGGATTTCATTATGTGCATTGATTTGCTTCATTTGTAGGTGTTTGAGTCTCCAGTAACCCTCGGCCACTGATGAATGTGTCATTTCTTTGCTTGGATAAGCTCCTGAATTGGTTTAGTTTAGGTTTTGAAGCCATCAGACCACCTCTACCATGCTTGGGAGATGATGGAGTAATCTTTAATTTATGAGCTGCTAAAGACTTTCTCCAGTCAACATCATTCTGGTAGACATTGATATCCGATAATTTAATATGACCTAATTTTTATTCTTTTTTTTTTTTTTTTTACTTTTTTTGTGTCTGAATGTGGACGTTTATAATTTAACGTGGGCTTTTGTTCATCAAGAAAGAAGAAAATAAAATATTCTGACAGTGAAGCAAAATGGTTTTACTGAACAGCTGAACATAACTTGATTATAAATGTTAAATGCTGTGTGGGAAACACAGATGTTCTAAAATAAAAAACAACAAATTCTTACCGATTTTCCCCAGCAACAGCAACCACATGCGGCTTCTTGCTGGAAAGAAACCTCTTGAGATTTTCTACGTCATGAGCCTGTGGATGACGGAATCATAGAAAAGGGGAAATGTCTCAAAAATCCATTCAGATGTCTGATTCGAGCATCTAAACAAGAAAAGACAGTTTTTTTGCTTTTGTACCTTCTTCTCTCTCTCGTCCTCCCTGAAGGCGTTCCTCCTCTTCATGAAGTAAGGCAAACGAAGGAAGTCCACCACCTCTCCATCCCCGTTGATCAAAGCACAGAAAACCGGTGTATCTCTGTCAGAGGAAACAGTTTCTACAATAAATCCTTGAAACTCTTTCACACTACCTTTTCCTCTTTCTTCAAACCTAATCACTCTGCACATATTTTTTTGTTTTATACAAAGGATCCTGAAATCTTAAATGAATAAAGAAGGTATAGACTGTAGGACACAAACCTGCTGGGAGCATAGGCCACACCCAACACGCGGATGCCTTTCCCCTGGCTCTCATCCATCAGGTCATCATCTTCCTCCACCTGCTGGTCGGGCCTGTAAGGAGCCACCTTCAGCCAGTTGTACAACCGGCGGCAGCAGGACTTTAAAGAGCAAACAAAAAATATCATGAGTTGTGAGGTTGAATATATCTATAAAAAAACAACACAAAAGTTACTCAATGTTGTGCGTTTATCATAAAATATATATATAATATATAGGCAAGCAGTTTTCTTTGATGGTAATCTGTAAATCCTGCTGATTAATGTCAAATCCAGTGAATCAGATGAGGATTTTTTTTCCTCTGGTTACCTTTACGATGCTCTCTTTGGCCTCAGTGACCAGTTTGCTCTTGAGCTCCTTGGCCATCTGAGGGTAGAGGAACTGATTGAGAGCTCTTTCTATGGCCAACGTCCGCTGCCTGTTCCACTCCTGCACCTGGTGGCTGAACTCGTCCCTGTAGTAAAACTGCTTGATCTCATCAAAGTACGTCTGGTCGCCAGCATACCTGCAAAACGGATGGACTGATTTTTAAGTAATGGAGTTTACTAAGAGGAACGATTTAAAACAGCAAAAAAAAAACTGCAGCTAGAAACTAAACTCTGGGAGATTATGCTATTTATTAATGGGGCTTCACCTCTAAAAGTTGAGTTTCTTTGCGCTGCTCTTCCATAAAAGCTGCACGATGTCGGGGAAAACATATAGTTGCCGTACTAAAGCTGAATATTACAATTTTAAATACATCTCCCATTCTCCAGACTCCTTCCTGTCATTGGCTTTTAATACGCTAGTCACAAAATATTCATGTGGTGGGTTTAAACTGAAGTTACCAGCAACATTTATTACTGACATTCAGGTAGCGGTTGCCTAACATTTGAGCTGGGATATCCAACCAAATACTGACGCTCAGACAAGTCAGATTCTTTGAATGCAGGAGAATTAGCAGCTGAGATCAGGCCCTGATCCGTTCAGCAGATTCACAGAAACCTCACAATTAAGCTGAGAGTATATCCCTAATTTACGAATCAGGTGACGTCTGAGGCCAATTTGTTAAACTGCATTTTTAATTAAGCATATCAGAGTAAAGGAGGGCTTGTTACTATATTATTGACTTACCCTTTGACACCTATTAGATCAATGCAGATTTCAATGGAAAGAAGCCCCTCCTCCTCTGCCAGGCACATCTTCAAGAACTGATCTCCATTCAGCTCTTTTACAGGCTTATTCTTGAGATACTTAAAGGAATAGCCAAAATGAGCCTCGTCTACCTCCTGTTGGAAAACAAAAGCATCAGTTAGGTCTGTTTAAGAATCCATTTTTTTCAATGGATCTTATTTTTCCCCCCCACATATCCACATTTAACACGTGTCTGTCCTGCTCTCGCACCTTTTTGCCCTTCTTTGTCGGTTTGATGTTGATCTTGGCCCTCTCCTGGAAGGTCTGACGGAGAACGTGCCGGACCAGGGGCTCCCGAGCAATCTGCATGGCCACCATATACCTGGTTCCTTCCAGCACCGCCTCCGGAGTCGGGAACTGACTGCAGATGTAATCTTTGGCCAGCTCCAACGGCTCGGCGGGGAATTGCTCCGTCTCGTGACGTTGGTAACTGTCTCTCAGATTCTCTCCGAATTGTTCTGGAGTCAATCCAAACTTTTTAGCCAGGCCATCTGTTGGAAAAAAATAAAAAATCAGAAGTGCCCCGCTGACATAAAAACTCGAGAACAGGTATGTGGTATGTGCAGCAGGAAGTGTGACTAACCGAGCCCAACACTTTGACAGATGCTGTACATATCCCTACGAGATGCCAGCTTAAGGTCAGGTCCTTTCTGCTCCTCTTCCTCTTCAACCTCAAACTCCTCCTCCTCTCCTAAAATGTCAGGTTACAAAAAGTGAAAATCCAGCTAACATAGCTTCAACTTACAAGAAAATAAAACAAATAAAACAAATAACTGTCATCCTTCTTACCATCTTCTGAGACTTCTTTGATTTTCTTGAGCTTCTTCTTCTTGGATTTTGCAGAGTTCTGCATCTTGGGGATGTCTCGGCCATAGTAGAGCAAGAAGTGATTGTATACGTCGCTCAGCTCTTCAAGAGTCTGCACATCCTTCAGCCTATAAAAAAAACACAATAAAAGATGCTTGAATTTAGCAACTGAAGGGCAAAGAAGCATCTTTTCCTGCCAGCAGAGACATGAAGCCGTACCTCTCCATGTCAGCTGTGTCCAGAGGACGAATGCCATCAGCCAACGGCTTGTCAGGGTCCGCGGATATCTGCTCAAACTGGAAGGCCTGCATCTTCTGGAAGAGGCGGGTCAGGTTCTGCTTACGGGTCTTCAACTGAGTCCACTGTTGAGGGGGAACAGAACCGTTAAGTCAACTAAATCAAAGGTACTGGTGCAAAAACATCTCCCAGTTTTGAACCGGATCCTTTATTTGAAAACATAACATACTTAATAGAAGTGCAGCGATTATATTGCTATTGTTAAAAACCCTTGACATCATGTTGGCAGAGTTTAACAAACACATAACTTATAGTAAAATAAAACTATGTTGTGTGTGTCACAAAAATATATACTATAGTACTGTACTAAAACTTTATTCCTTTTAATGTGAACCCCCTTATTATTTTTGTTATACATATTTTTAAATCTGACCAGGAACACGAAGCACAGAAGTAGATTATTAAAACTTCTCTCAGTTGTTTTGTTGGTTTAAAAAGAAAACCAAATTCCCAATGAATAACAAGAAAACTACGAAATAAAAACTATAATTATAATTGAGCCTATTTATGGCCCTTTTCCATTAGTACCATATCAGCATGGCCCGACACGGTTCCCTGGTACCAGCCTCTCTTGTGCTACCTTTTTGGCCATTAAATGTGCTGTGTACCAAATAACCATACATATAGGTTGAAACATTATGTTAAACTTGTAATAAATTGTTTTATAGAAAGCTTGACTAAAGAATACCTTTTCATCCCACTGCCACACCTTCCACAGGTCATTGATATTCAGCTCTGGCTCCACATATTCCTTTCTGTAGAAAGCTATGAACGGAACCTGAAAACAGAAAATCATCAGCTGGATTCTAGATTTGAACTAAACAAATGTAGACAATTCAGAAATGATTTGACACTTCATAATCAAATGAAAAAAAAAATTTAAATCGCACCTCAAACTGTTGATTTCTCATGAAGTTCAGGGCCTCCTTGATTTTGGCGATGGTGCTGGGCCCTTTCCTGCTGAAGTTTGTTGTCGTTCCTCTATCAAGATAGTCGGTGCTTTCCTTTTGGGGTCATCAAGGAAACATTATATTATTTATTTTTGTCAATAGTTACGTCCGCAAAAAAGAAGATCCAACCCAAAAACTGAACTAAACAGACACGTCTAAAAACATGAGTCGGTGTCAGATTCTCGCTCTATGATAACCTTGAGCAAAAAATACCACAACAAAACTTTAAAAATAAAATGTATAACCCCATTGGTTTGATTTGAAATAAAAATGCTTGAAAGCAGCAAAAAAAAAAAAGTGTAGAAATGTTGTAACTAATAATGTATAACCGCGGTATATCTTGATACTGGGAGCCATTCCATACCCAACGAGGTCTGTAGTGATGCTTGTACCTGCATGGAGATGGTAAGAGTGGAGAAGCCGTGTCTGAAGATCCATTCTGCTTCTTCTTCCAACTCATCATCCTCAGCGGGTTTAACAGGTATTGATCGCAGCTGCGGAGCAAAAAAGAAGCAGATCCAGCTACAGGGCCTGGGCCAAACGCTCGTGTACCAACACATAACCAGCAGGACATACCTGGAACCTCTCAGGCATGTCGGTGGACCGGATCTCGTTGTCCTGGTCGGTCATGTGGCTGCTTTCAAGCTCGCTGGGCTCATAGAGCTCAAAGATGCTCTTCCTCCCCTGCCTCCTCTTGGTCTGTTTCTTGGGTCGGTCCCAGCCCTCTTCGTCTTGATCCTCCTCTTCCTCTTCGCCCTGGTCATACGTGTCAGCGTCAAAGTCAGCGAAGTCAAAGTCTCCACCAAAAATCTCCTGGGCCTCCTGGAGGGCTCTGAAAAACGGTGCAAAAATTTATCAGTTTTCATTCCTTTATTCAGGGTTTCCTGACACTAGCTTTTGACACTGACTGACTCAATTAATACATAAAACATGTAAAGATACCAATGCATCATGGATACACTGCAAAAACGGAACTTGAAATAAGTAAAATGTTCTTAAAATGGGTGTATTTGTCCTTGATTTGAGCAGGTAAATAAGATGATTTGCCAATGGAATAAGATTTTTGCACTTAAAATAGGAACAATTCATCTCAATCATCTTATTTCAAGTGCAGGATGTCTAATTATCTTATTTTAGAGGTCAAAATACTCATTCCATTGGCAAATAATCTTATTTACCTGCTCAAATCAAAGACAAATACACTAACTTTAAGAACGTTTCACTTATTTTTAGGTCCATTTTTGCAGTGTAAATGGTTTTCTGGGAATATACACTCATGTAATTGAAGCAGAAATTCCAACACTCACGCGTCTGTGTATCCTGAGAACCTCTTTGACCTCTTCTTGGTGATGGGCTGGCCGTCATCGTCCACAATAAAATCATCGATATCTGTGGGCACAACACATGCGAGCGTTAGCACCGAGCGTTCGACTTTTAACCTTTACGTCAGTATTTGTTTTAGATGGATCTCGTAATCTTCTTGCCAACCTGACTCCTCGTCTTCGCCCTCTTCTTCCTCGTCTGCTTGCTGAATTGGTTCGTCAACAGCCTCGCCTTCCTCCAGCTCCCCCTCACCGTCCATGTGAAAGATCTCATCTGCGATTAAATCTTTCTCATCATCGTCGTCGTCGTCGTCCAGTGTCTTCAGACGGTCATATTTCTTCTTCTGTAAAACAAGTCGATCAAAGGATCACTTAAGCATGTCTGAGATTGTAAAAAGAGACAAAACATGCCCTACATTTACTGGAGATGAAGATAGCTACGACATATGTGGGAAAACTCTTATTTTCTTACCCTTCTTTTCACTTTTACACCAAGATTTTCCTCAATCAAGTCAAGATCATCGTCATCCAGGCAGTCATCATAAGCTACAAACACAAAGAAAGCTTCAGTAACAGGACATAAAGCCAGTGTAACATATATTCATAATTAAACAAATGGTGAGTACTTCATTATCTCATGTGTCACATCTGCTTGTTGTAAAACAATGTTAGGTTAGAGGATTTAAAGATATTAATAGTTGATCTGAACTGAAAAACAAGAAAAATACTCCCAGGAATCTTCATTCATTCATATATTAACAATTTAGAAATTACACAGAGGGACAATTATCAATGCTAACCGTACTAATTACTAAAAAAAGATGTTGGATACAAAAAAAGATGCCATTATGTTCTCTGCTTCAGGTCACAAAAATAGTAAACACCTACTTCTCTCCCAAACTCTCATATGCAGACAGTAAAGTTGCCACCGATAAATGAATAAATGAAAGTATTGTTAAATTACACAGTAATCAAGTAATTCTGCTGCAGGGTGTCGCAACCGTTTATATATTTTTTTACCAACATTTTCCCCTTCATAACAACCACAGGGTCCAGAGCAGCAGTTTGTTTTAATGACCATTATGTTCTCATTTCTGTTGTGTCCCCCAGCCCTTTCTCTCTTAGCGGCCTATAGTCCAGATATTGAAGCTCTGTAACACAAAAGAATCTCAAAATTGGCCCAGATTACTGAAGCACTTTATGTCCTTATTGATTTTTAAATGCATCTAATGATTAGTGCAAGAAACTGTGGCGCTAATCGTTTTAGCGCTGAATGGTTCAGTTTTGGCAAATATTTTAGTACAAAAATCAGGAAGAGAAGAAAACCTCAAAACTGGATCAGGGAATATGTCACATTGTTGAAAAATCTGGTTTAGAGGACATTTAACACATATTCAAGCATAAGAACCTTCAAGCATTTCATTAATTTTAATTGAGACCTTTTAAAAACAAACTTACTGCGCTTTTTGCGACGATGTTTCACTTCCTCCTCGGAGTCACTTCCTCCAGCACTTCCACTTTTTCCAGCCTCTTCTTCCTCCTCCTCCACATCATCTCCATCATCAATTAGTCCACGTAGATTTCCGTGCTCATCCTGCTCCTCGGGGTTCTCAGCATCCTCTTCTTCATCTGTTGTGAAAGGACAAACACGTCAGGTGCCCAAGGTCCCTCCAACGGCAACAACCAGACACATCCACAAAGCTACAGCTTTCAGATCTTACCGTCTTCCTCCAGGAACCTCTGGGTCTTCTTAGGTTTAAGGTCGCTCTCTTCAAACTCCTCCTCTGATTCCTCGGCCTCGCTGTCGATAAAGTCGGACATGGCTGCTGTTCCTGGGAAAACACAGGATGTTGTAGGAAGATTTCACCAACACAGTCGGGTCAGATTGGAAACAGATTCTCATATATATATACAGGGTTTCCCGCAGCGCTATCTTGGCGTGGCGGCCGCCTCGCCAAAGTCACGCCCCCGCCACGGCAACGTTCCCAAAAAAAAAAAAAAAAAAAAAAAAAAAAAAAAAAAAAAGTGTGACGTCAACACGCGCGTGCGTGAATGGCAGGGAAAAAACCCTTGGATACCCCCCGCTCCGCGACTCGGTCCGCGGAAAGCGTGTCGTCGCACCCCCCCCCCCCCCCCCGCTCCCCCGCCGCAAACTTACGCCTCGCCTAATCAAATTCCTGCGGGAAACACTGATATATATATATATATATATAATAATAAAATTTATAATGTGCTTTAATTGGTTTTATTTAAAAACAGAAATGGGCCATCTCTACCACAATTAAAATAACATAATTATCAATCAGAATTCATAACAATCTGTAACATTAATTTGTTTTTGATGCACACATTTCAAATTGGATTTAATTCCCACAAAATTTCAATGTGTGATGTGCAGAATGGAGAGTGATAATGTGTATCACTCTCCATTCTGCACATTATTAATCTGGGTCTCCTCCCATCAAATTCGTTCAGGGACAGGACGGACATTCAGCAGAACTTTACAAGCTGATTGGGTAAAGCGACACCTAGTGCCCGCCTACCAAAGGTTGGTGTTAGCCAATCATGGTAGCAAATTAAAATGCTGTAAGCAGCAGGCGCCATGAGAAAACGCAACAAGGTAAGCTAGTCAGGACACTTCCTACTGTTCTTTGAAAGAACAGCAGAAAGAATCGTGGATTCAGAGAAAACCGATGTGATAGCCGCAGCTACGTGTGCATCCTCCTGCTTATTTTGGGTTTGGCTGTTGGCTCGGCAGCTCTAGCTTTCATCCCAGCGTTATGTCCCGCCTTAAACCACAATACTGCAACGTGATTGGCCCGACCCGTTTTGGTTCTGTCCTGAACGATTGAGACAGGAGCAGGACAAGATGGATTCTCATGTGTTTGTGAACTCACAAATACCACGAGATTCAGCTTGCAGGCAAGGTTATGTGTTACTGTGACTGGAAATATTCCCTAACAATCAAATTTGTCTTTCTTGTAAATAACAATTAGCCAGCGTTGAGCCAGCTGACCAGCAGTGTGCATCTACGGGTCCGGAGTGACCTGCCGCATTATATACTGCTTTTTTCCAAAGACAACTACTGTACTTCGGGACATTTTCTGGTGTTTTATTAAGAAGAACTTAGATTTCGGCATACAGTTTCAAAACTACTGAAACTTTCATTCATACTGTTCCAACAGTTAAATTCCTTTTGATAAGATGCTAGAGAAAGTTAATCAGTTTTCTCCAGCTGATAACATATAATCATGTGAACTTGGGATATCTACGACAAATAAAATGTTTTTAGTTCAAATTTTCTTGATTTGAATAACAAAAAACAGACAGTAATACTTTATCTATATAGCACCATTCAAGGTAAAAAAAATATTACAACAGGTAAAAAATATGCAAGACAAAATCAGACAAAAGTATATTTAAACAGCTGGTGCTCGCTGCAGAACCACGGGGGTCAACCCTGCCCTGAACCAACCCCCCCCCCCCCCCCCCCGAAAGCAAAATCAATGTCATAAAACATTTGTGTCCTTGCACTCATTATCAGTTGTTTTTAATGGAGCTGTGCGCTTATGACGTGTTGTTATTTGTGTAATAGTTTTACACGTTTTAGGTTTTACATGAGTTATAAGAGAGGTTGAGAGTGGGCCTGGTTTAAGTGAAGGGGCGGGTGCTGCGTTGTGTTTCAGCAGGAAACCCGGCCAGTGAACGCAGCACACCAGTAATTCAGATGCATTAATCCTTCTTCTAGCCACCACCACACCACATGAGATAACGCCACACACGTCGCCTCACCTGCTGTCACACAGCGAGGCGATAAGCGTCTCAAGCACCAGGGAATTCCCCTGTCTCTTCTGCTCACCAGCTTACCAATTAGCAATCCCGCTAAATCAGGCCACCCTAAAACTTATAGATGCTAACTGACTATAGGAGACAGTGCCACAGGAGGCTGCGATCGACGTTTGGGGACCGCTGTAGTTATACAACTACGGTCACCTGAGGATGCAAAATTTTGGCTGGAGCAGGAATATCTGGCCCAGGGTTTAGGGTTGGGTTGACGCTAGTTGGGCAGGGTCAATGCTGGTTCAGGTCCCCTCATGGTTCCGAGTCTGCTGATCGCAGCTGAGTTCCTCTCCGAGGAAGGGAGCGCCAGATTCTTGGAGCCACAGATGAGAAAGCCCGATCTTGTTTAGTTCTCATATTTGTATGTATTTGAAAAATAAAAATAAACATTTCACATTCCACCAAGTTAGGTTTACATGAGAAGCAAGTCTTAGGGAAATGTGTACATTTATGTACAGGGAAATGGAAAAAGCTCCATTTGATCATTAATCCTACATTAATTTTTTTATACTCAACTGTGGTGAAACTGTTTAGAATGAATGCATACATTAACTTAAAATGCCAAAACCTTCCAGAGAATAATATTACATTTTATATTCTGGTATTCGGTTATTCACAACAAACCTCCTGAACGTTTAATATTCGCTTACAGCCGCCACAAACAGGTAGCGGGAAATCCCAGCGTGCCTGGCTGAGTAGGGCTGCAGTAACTGGGGATTCCCACTCCACCGTCTGGTTAGCTTAGCAGCTACGTCGGCCTGCCAGCTGAGCCCTGCTGCTCCAAAAACTCTGAAAGCAGATTCAAATAGGCTCATATTCTTGATGCACCGACTCCAGAGATGAACTGCTGGAGTGTACATTCTCGCTTAAAAAGATCTTAAAACTACTTTTTGTGACAAATTAAGTGTATAGAAATGATACATTTATACACTCATGTCCTTACTGCTTATGGTGGCAGAATGCCTTGCGGCACACAACCCTGCCCCTTTACTAATCCCTGGGAATAGTGAAAAGTTCTGCCAAAAAGCAGGTACTTTTGCCCACCAAAGTAAAACCCCCGGAAAGTGGAATTACCCTGGTAAATCTGCAGCCTGGGCTTTCCACAAGCAATAGAAAAGCACCTATATATGACAAAGCTTCACAATAAAATTTGATGTAAAGTGTTCTGAACTAAAACACTAAAAAAAAAAAAATTAAAACTGCTTATAGTATCCTTTCTTCAGTCCAAATCCTGGTTAATTTGTGTATTCATTCATCCCTGACGGTAAATTTCACAGAAGACATGAGTGCGTTGGTGATTGTATGATGAAAAGATGAAGAATATTACACCCACTACTATTTTCAATAAGAATGTTAACACTAAAGCTGAAGTTAAATCCACATATGTTGGCAAGGGTGAACTTCTCCAGGGTGTTGTTGTTGTTTTGTTTTGAAATTCAAATGTTTCAAATATAAACAAACCGTTTAAAACAGAGTGTACTTCATGTCTTAAGAATGGCAACATGTGCAAACTCGTAACATAATACGGTTTGAAATGTTCTTTGCCCATAGCGTGGTGTTATGTTTTCTTCTCCATTTAGACATATGCCTCGATGTAAGTAGCCTCGTGAGACCATCCTGATCTCGCGAGGTTTCAAGGTTTCACTCGCAGACCAGTCTGGATACTCTCCGTTAAAGAAAATTTGGAGCCGTTCACCAAACGAACGTCCAATCAGCGTTGGCTTTGAGGCGAGTTGAGGTGTGACGCAACGAGGAGCGACAGTTCAGTCTAAAGAACATGGCGGCTTCAGCCGATGAAACTAGCGTTAGCGTGGCTATCGAGCAAGTTTTATCGGAATTACAGAGTATTTCTCTGCTGAGCTAACGAGCCTTCACCTGCAACAGCAAGAGTAGCTTGGCTTGTGGTTGTGTTTTCGTCGTCGCTCTGTTACGAGCGACGACGAATCTGATTGGTTTATTTGGCCCGTCTATCACCAACATAGGCCAATCAGCTAACCAGTATTTTCGCCCCTTCCCAAAATTACTTCAACGGAAGGTTTCCAGATGGATATGCGGAGCAAATCTATCTGGCGGAGTCAGGTAACGATGTAAGCAAATTGTGATAAAATCCTGATGGGGATTCTACTGTAACGAAAAAAAGTATACATCTCATTTTGCCTATCCGTTGTCACAGTATCAGGATCTCTGACAGCCCTAATGTGTTTCTAAGTGCGTCTCTGATGTAATTTCACACTAGAAGATTGCATTTTGAAATAAAGAACCCAAATGTATCATAAATTCAACAATCAGACTATTTTTAGTGCATATATATATATATATATATATATATATATATATATATATATATATAGACCAGCTGTGATTTATTAAAATGTTTTAGTACAGTTTAAAGGAACAGTAATTGGAAATTAAACAATAACTATACAGGAAAAATGTTGACACCTTTAACATAACATTGGACATGGTAAAGCTTTTAGGCCTTGTATATAATCGCGAATACTACCAGCTTGTTTCGTCAAGCAGTTAGCGATTTTCACTCTTCAGAGAATATAACACCTGCGTTACAACAAGAACACTTCAACAATGCTTAAAAAAATGTAATACCAGTATGTCGCAGTGCGTACTTCCAACACCGTCGGAGATAACCACCAGGCAAAGTGCTTCCAATTCAATAACTACTAACATTAGTCATAGCTACACATACTATTACCTGATGAGGATTAGATATTTACCTTTTACAGGTGATATGTAGTACACTTAAAATGTTACAACCCATCTGAACAACAATATTTAATGATGCTAACACCACTAGCCAAGTTAGCACGTTAGCTGGTGATACAACGCTCTACGGTCAGGCATTTCGTTATTCTTACCGGTTTTATAGATATTTTACTGCCCGAAATGTTACAAGTAACAGTAAAAGTCGAGCTGCATCACGTTCGCGGCATCAGAAAATGAGCCACTGCCTTTGAACCAATCTTAAAGGCTACAACTAGCAAGCTAACGCGTTAGCATAGCGGTGCGCTAGCTTGAACAAAAACAAGCAGGGTTAGGTTTAACGACCATTAACAACACATCGCAAAGTGGACAACTTTCTGGAAAGTCAACAGTGAACGTGGACTTACACGTCTCAGCGTGGTGATACAGTCCGAATGTGACTTTAATAAATAAAACTGCTTTATGCTGTGTTTTGCGTTTCTGAGCTTACACTACTAAAAATGGCCGAGAACAAGCGGCGTGATGACAATTCCGCTGTAATGTTGATTTGTGCGTCCCGAAGAAGCTTCACCTTCTTCTTCTGTGTTGGTGGTAAACCAATCGTGGCTAATTAGCGCCCCCAAACGGACACTTGGTTAGAATCCAACAAAGTGGGAGATTATATTTATAGGATGGAGAAGGTGAATATTTAACTACCTTTTACTTCTTCATGTCCGTTTTTAGGCATATTCACTAAACAAGGTGGTGTATTTGTGGACGTTCATCAATGAGTCCCTTATGTTTACAAATGAGTTGGTTTATTTTGCATTCATAAACATATAGTTTGGTGTACTCGCACATAAAAAAATATGTGTGTTAACACTGATGTGTTGATCGATATGGTAAATTGTCTAAAATAAACTATTATGAATAAATACATAAATAAATAAATAAAATAAAGGTTACAAATGAATTATACAATTAAATGCAACTGGACATGTTAATTATTATTTTTTGCCTCTCAATCTTTCACTAAATAAAACTAATAATAATAATAATAATAATAATAATAATAATAATAATAATAATAATAATAATAATAATACCATTCCACAGACCTCTCCGATGAATTTTCTACTTCCTAATTAAAATTACATAATAATTTATTATAATAATAATAATAATAATAATAATAATAATAATAATAATAATAATAATAATAATTATTATTATTATTATTATTATTATTATTATTATTATTATTATTATTATTATTATTTATTGTAGAGCTTTGTCTCTTGTCGATTATTTTTCTTGTTATTATTACTATTATTGTCATAATAATAATATAGTAGAACAAACAGACTTCTCAGTAGGTCTGTTGGCACAATTTGTTCCAATATGTTTCTATCCGAATATTACTGGGTCCGGATATTGTTATTGTTATTATCAACATACGATGGGATTAATATCCAAGACAGGACGACAGATTGTATGTTTGTTTGTTTTTTTAAAAACTTTGTTTTCTCTTACCTTACAGGCAGAAAACATACTGACATCAGCACACACAAACTAAGGCACACATGAAATAACTAAGCACATTGTGAGTACTGAACTGCAGAAATAGTCATAAAAAATCTACTGATTGCCTCAGCCTCACACGGCTTTAGGAACTACGAAACATCCTCCAGTAGTAGATGCACAGAATTAGACGGGTGACTAAATATTTCGTAACACCTACTGCATGTCTAGCTTCCAGACTAGAAAAGCGATGCCCCCTGTCGGTTCCTCTTAAAGTCGAAAGTAATACAATAGCGCATTGAATCTGCACTCAATACTGCATTTAAAAAATAATTTCAAATGTGTTGACCTTAATGGATTATCTCTATGGGTGATTTAGGAACACTAAGTAGGCAAAAACAACCCGAAAGCGCAAAAATACTCTCGCTGTTACCACTCCATGTCGCTAGAGGCGCTGTTTTCATGTTTACACGTGAATACTGT
Organism: Fundulus heteroclitus; assembly: GCF_011125445.2. NCBI lineage: Eukaryota > Metazoa > Chordata > Actinopteri > Cyprinodontiformes > Fundulidae > Fundulus > Fundulus heteroclitus. The sequence continues at coordinate 16,551,693 of NC_046371.1, read as the reverse complement.
ACAACTGTAATGACGTAGCAAAAACTGATACAAACCTCAGAGAGGCTTCTGTCGGTGACAGCTCGATCTTGTGGCGTTGTCGGAATGGGCGCCTCAAACTATCGTAATTTTCTACGCTTTTTGCTAAAAACTGTCCTAGTATTCTGCTGCACATGCGGGCTCTCTGTCGGCTCGGAGCTGAGCTTTGTCACATGCGGATCGGTCATTAAACTTTTGAATGTAAAGCACAACGTCAGACTGCACTCTCACGATGTTCGCTACGGGTCCGGTGAGTGAACGGATGATTATGTTGTAATTTTGATAAACAACGTCTCTGTTGATTAATCTCTTCTGTAAACGTGTTCTTTCTGGATAGGATCTAATCATCCGTTTCTAAGGTTGTGGTCACCATCTTTAAATTCATGCAGCTCAATGGGTGTCTGTATGCACAGCTGAACAGTAGTTGTTGTGTGGTTGTTTTTTTTACTATCCTTTCACTGTGTTGTTACTTTTCCCCGATTTTTATTTTACTCTTTTAACAGGCATTGTATTTTTAAAAATTAAAATACCCCGGGATATTTTAAAGTTAAATTAATGACAGTTTTTAAATTGTGACGAAAGTGCACCCTAAACAAGAACACAGTGCCTTGCAAATTGTTGTACATTTTTAGCATTTTTGTCGTATTACAACTACTGCAATTTTATGTGATATAGAAACGTAATGTTTATGAATTAAAGAAAATAGTTTTTAATATTAGAATTTATGGTTTGAAAAAAAAGCAGCAAAATCTGAAACGAGTGGTATGACCAGCCCCCCTTCCTCTGAAATGCTAAATGAAATCCAGAGCATATATGGGAACCATATGACATGTTTAAAATATGGAATTTTTAAAAACGTGTCAATAAGAAAAGGCTCTGATTAATTTAATAATTTACAACGTGTATGCAAAAAGTTTAACCTACATTTTTATAGCTTTTTTTCAGGTTTTATTTTTCAGTGGTTTATTTATTTACATTTTAATTTTCAAAATTTATCTTTAAAATCTTTTGGGGAGACAGTTTTATAAATTTCATTCTTTTCAAATTGCTTTTTACAGATTATATTCGTTTCATTTCTGGGGGCAGCGCCTCCTCTAACACAGTAAAGACCAATAGAAATGCTATAACGTCCACAACCAATAGAAATGTTCCACCCTTCAGAGGAATCCCCGCCCCCAGAAGCGCAGAGAACCTAATCTGTAAAAAGCAATTTGAAAATAATGCAATCTGTAAAATCACCCCCACACACCCAAGAATAAAAAAAATCTGAAAAAATGGCAAACTGCAAAATTGTTGGTTCAAGTTTTTCAAAGCTTAATTTTAGAAACATGTTCTTTGCTTTGCAATAATATTGCCACAAATTTCTCTCCGTGCATTCAGACGTTACCTAATTGTTAAGTAGAGTCCACGCGTGTGTAATTCTACCTCAGTATAAGTCCTTCTGCTCTGTGCAGACCCCAGAGGTTTGTTATAGAAAAGTAGTGAACAAACAGCATCGGTAAAACCAAAGAAAACACGCCATAAGGGTCAGAGATAAAGTTGTAAAGTTTAAAGCAGAGTTGGGTTTGGAAAATAAAAATCAACAGTTACATGGCATGGTTTTTAACATGACATCTAAAAAAAAAAAAGGAAATTCTGAGGCACAAAATACATCCTATCAGGACATGGCCTTCAACCTTAACTGTGCCAGTGAAGCTGCCAAGAGGTAAATCTGGAGAAGCAGCAGTGATCCACAGCCTTGCTGAGATAATCTCCTGACAGAACAACTATTAGTTGGGCGCTCTACAAATCTTGCTTTTATAGAAGAGCAGCAAAACAAGAGGAAAGCCGGTGTTAAAATAAAGTAAAAACAAATAAACAAGTCAATTTGCAATTTTGAAATGTGTGAAAGAAGTTGCCCTGGTCAGACGAGAGGATTTACTTTGTGGCCTTCATGGAAAACGAACATTACACATTACCCTGAACACATCATCCCCACTGTGACACATGGTAGCTGATGATAAGATGTAGCTAAATAGGGGGGTAATATTTGATGAACACCTTCCAGCAATACAGTAATCATAATCATAAAGCCAGATCTACAGTGAAATGATTTAGATTGAATCATAGTCGTGTGTACGAAAGGCCCAGCTCTAGATCCAATTGAGAATCCATGGCCGGAGTTGACAATTGCTGTTCACAGAGACCCTCCGTCCAATCTGATTTGATAAGAATATACCCAATTATGCTTAATTTGGCAAAGAAGAACTCAGTGTTTTTCTTCTTTCAGGGAGACTAAATATTGAAATGTAAATGGCACTTTTCATTGTTTTACTCGTTAAAAAGAAATGAAACATGCTTCCAAATTCTGCACTACTTTGTGTTGGTCTATCACATAAAATCCCAATAAAACACAGAAGGTTTTGCTTTCAAGCACCTAAACCCAAATCAAGCGTCTTAGTCTACAGAATTGCAATATAGTTCGGTATACATCTAAAATTTTTTATTAAATAGCTTTCTGTTGCCCAGATAACGTCAGTTTGATCTCTTTGAATGCAACAGAGATGACAGACTCTCACTCCCTGTGTGACAGGCAGCGGGCAGCAGTCCGTAACAGGCGTCACTGCTGTGGAGGACAGCAACAGCTACTGGAGCATCCGTGGGACGAGCGACGCTTCGTGCGCTCGGGGGACAGCAGTGAAGTGCGGGCAGGCGATTCGCCTGACTCACGTGAACACGGGCCGCAACCTGCACAGCCACTACTTTGCCTCGCCGCTGTCCTCCAACCAGGTGGGTGTTGTGAGCCGAACTTGGTGGGAAGAGGAATTCGCTGTCATGAGAAGGATTATTCAGAGAGCTCCCCCCCCCTGCGCTGAGGTTGGGTTGAAATTGTTCATGTGTGAAAAAGAGCTACGTCAATTGTGGGCTTATTTAAAAGAAAAAAAGAAGTGGGTTATTAAACTGGTTCAAAAATGTGCCAGAATTCACCAATAGGTAATCGTGTTTCAGCCTCTGACTGATCACAGTAACTGAGTCTAAATTTGCTTGTCCAAATCGCTAAAAATAAGTTGCCCTTCAACTTTGTTTACACTCTTGGCCAACATTTGGTTATTCAATCAAACTGATAGAAGTATTTACAGTCGGTGAAACTTTCGGAAAACAGCTTCTGGTCAACATGGACCTCCACAAACTTCCTAAAGTATGAAAAACTGTTTATACAGCGTGTACAAGCTTTAGAGGATTAGGGCTTTATTTTTATTTAAAGGCGTGTTTTGATTTTATAGCCGTCGTTCTTACTTATCCTGCCTATTATCTGCACGTCCCGCATGCCGGACAGGTCAGCAGTCCATCGCGGGGAAGTAAAAAGTCACAAACTCATACGTAAGCACAGTCAGTTCATCTAGCACTTCTGCTTTGGGACTGTAGGAGGAAGCTGAGGTACCAGGAGAGGACTCGCACAGGGAGAACATATAAACGTCACACAAAAAGGGCTGAGAGAGGACCTTCAACAGCTCTTACCACTGCACTGTCAACAATATCATAATATGACATCAATGTCCTTAAACAAGTCAGCTTTATGGTACTCAGCGTTTTTTTTTGCTTTGATGCATGGATATTTTTCATAAAGCTAGTCAATTGAAGCCATACTAAGTATTGAGCCCAGTGTAATTAGTGCAGGTGGATTTTAGCTATTGTTTATTTAGGAGAGGGTGGGAGATGACGAGGAGGAGGTAAGAGAGAGATGTGTGTATGCGGATAGTGGAGTCACCAGGTCGCAGCGGGTCTATTTGTAGCTCATAGTTGCTTATTTGTTGCCCAAATTAGAGATTTCCCTGTCAAAAACAAGCCCAATAAACCGCAACCTGCGACTCACGAAATTTACAAGATTAAAATAAACTGTATAGGGAAAGCAAAAGGAGAAAATAAACAACCTTTGAAAAAAAAAACTTGGTCTGACCAGTAAAACAATCAAATGAAAATGTTACAATAAATAAAGCTAAATATCCAAACAGCTTAAAGGTGCCATGATATCACTATATAAACCATCTCATGTGGTTGAATTTGCTGTGTATATAAATTCTCCAAAGAATTTCATAAAAAAATAATGTCAGCTTGTTTTTTTTGTCAGGCAAAATGTCCCTCCTCAGTAAAAGGGTTGGATGCGGTAATGATATGCAGCTCTACAGAGTTGACTTCACTCTGATTGGCTACAACCATTCTTCAAACGTGATTGCACAGGAAATTAAAGCTGTCCATACGCTCCATCACCTCCCCCTGTATGCAGAGAGGAGCGTGTTCAGTCTTCCTGGACTTCCTGTAGTCCACTATGTCCTCCTTGGTCTTGCTGGTGTTCAGGATCAGATTGTTCCTACAGCACCTCTTTGTCAGATTGTGGACCTCATCTCTGTAGTGGGTCTCATCATTGTTGGAAATGAGACCAACCACGGTGGTAATTTAAATGCTACCTCCTGAGGAGACTGAGGTTATTTAGAGTGCAGGGGGCGCTCATTAGGAAGTCATTAGGAGGGCCAGCTCTGTCCTGGGATGTCCCTGGACCCAGTGCAGGTGGTGGGAGACAGGAGGACTGAAAGGAAAATCACATCGTTGATGGAGAAGTTCCCCAATGCGAGACAATAAAGGATTTTTTTTTTCTTATTCTTAAATGGTCTGCACTTAACATTTCTTGGGTACTGGACACAGCTTACTCCAATTCCATGGGGGAAAAATCACTAGCTACATAAATTTACAGGAGCATAATCTGAATGAATAACGATGCCCTGTTAACAACCCTGCCTGCCCCCACTTATCTGAGTGTCTGGAACTGGCCCTGTTGAATAAGCAGTTTCTTTTTCAAACTTCCAACCTCAAAACATCTGAGATAGGTGTAATACATTTTTTTGGCCACTTGCGTAATTTGAAGCATGCTGTTTCCATTTGTAAGCCTGTCGCCAGTGACGAGAAGAAAAAAAAAGACCCTGGAGTTGAACTACCATTGCCTACATTGCAGGCAGGTGCATTAACCACCAACCCAACACTTCACTTCTTACTCCTCACAGGCGATCTGCCCCACAGGATGGTGTCACGGCTAAATAAAACACCAAGATCATGCTTTATTTTGTTACTAAGTGATTGACCTTTCATTTTCAAAGGCCCACTTGGGAAAAGTCTGAGAAATCCATTATTATGGTTTTATGGCTAGTGGAAGTGTTTGTGTTGCAGGATGTCGGACAGGCGAGGCCCAGCTGACAAAAGGCTTTAACCTCTTTCCAAAACGCCAGTAATATTATCACATTGCAACTTTTTAGCCATATTTTGTTCCTATTTAACAATGTATTGAATAACATATTTCTACTTTGGACTGGTGAGCTTTTTATTGTCCAGCACAGGCTCATCTCTGGGTCTACCTGCTTGCACCCACTTCCCATATGCATGTTTAGCTTCTTCATGATACGCTGCCGTATGCTTGTTCCAGCCTGGCCTGACGTTATTAGCGCTTGCACATCTGGTGATAATACTATCATACACAGCACAAAGCTCTTTACAGTAAAAAGTGTCACCGTAATTAACATCTGAGCACATATTAGCTTGTAGAGGAAGACTTGTATCACAAGAACATCAGTTTTCATGCAGTATGTCACCCGACCATCTTTTGAATCTTTAAAACATTGAAATTTAACTTTGGAGCCACTACAGTGGGTAATCTCGGTTGTTTGGCGCTACGTTTTTCTAATATTATTGTATTTGTTTATTTCTCATCAATCTATTTCCACTTTAAAGACAACAAATTTCATTTTTCTGAGGTTTTGGGGGTATAATATGTTCTGATGTGCTCTGATGAAGCCTTGTGAATGTCAAAACTGAATACAACAAAAAACTGGCAGGTTTTGAACTACAGACCAAAAGGCTTAGTGTGATATCTAAAGTCCTATAGAAAATACTGCTGGAACAGCTCAATCAGTTCATCTGTACAGTAAATAATCAGTCCGTTTCTAACGTCAAGTTAGGAACTGAGCTTTGTGTTTACGGCCTGAAGGAGGCACCAGAGGCATATATACGGGACAAATCATCCATGCCAATTGGGTTTATTGACGCCTGCATGATTTGACTGGATCAACCACTTTAAATTATTTGGTAAATTAAAACAAAATGGTGTCCCTATCTCATGCTTCTATTTTATTTTCTATTTTATTAATGGGTCTGCGTGTGTCCACAGGAGGTGAGTGCATTTGGTGAAGAAGGAGAGGGGGACCACCTTGACGAGTGGACAGTTCAATGCGGCGGATCCGTGTGGAAGCGCGAGGAATCCGTCCGCTTCCGCCATAAATCCACAGATGCCCTGCTGTCGGTGACGGGGGAGCAGTACGGGCGGCCCATCCACGGGCAGATGGAGGTCCATGCCATGTCGACTCCCAGCCAGCACAGCTTGTGGAAGGTGATGGAGGGCATCTTCCTGAAGCCCAGCGAGAGCCCAGCGGGCAGCCGGGACTACGGTCACATACACACAGAGTTCTGAACTTCACGTTTCTTCTCAGCAGCTGCCTCCTCCCTTTTCATCCCCAGCCACATCTGTACCAGCGGCCGCCTTCACTACCCCGAAATGTTTGAGCCCGTGGATATTCACATCAAAACTTGAACCCCTAAAGATCCGGCAGCTACAATAATTTGGAAGAAAATGCGTAAACTAGATACAAAAACAACAATTACACAGATTACATCTTTCTCCATGCTCTTCTCATTTTAAGCTTGGGGTCCAAAAATAAAGTTTCTTCTCAGTTTCTTGTCACTCTGCAGCTCAGGAAGCTTTCTTGGTGCACATATTCACACAAAGTGAACATTGTGTTCATTGGTCTAAAAGTATATGTACTGTTACACCTGTGCCTTAATCTGCCAATAAAAGATTTGGGTGTTTTAAATGCAATGAAAGCATTTTATACTTTCATTGCATTTTAGGCCATGGTCCTCCTGATTAAAGCTTAAACTGTGTTGCTATAAAAAAAATAAAAAACTTTGTTTTTCTTTATGTTTTGGTGCTGCCTATAAATTATTCCACATTAATAATTAATGTGAAAGAATAAACAATTGCTTTAGATGAAGAGTTTGTTACATGTCAGTATTCAGTGGGTACCTAAGTCTTGGGAAAGTGCCGTGTTGCAAACACAGATGTGTTCCTAGAGTTCGTTAGTTACAATGTTAAAACATCAAACTGACAAGGAATACCTCGTAATAAAGAGTTTTTTTTTATGCAAACAGTCTTCAGAGTGACTTTTTTGTTCCTTAATTTGATGTCAAGCAGTTTTCATCACCACATAAATCCCTTAATTAATAAAGGATTTGCCAGTAAGGCAAGCTGCTAATGCCTGACTGGACCATTAAACTTGCCTAATGCCTTGTTTGTCCAGATAATGGCATGTTGGGGTTCATTATCTGACAGATAATGGGGTCTGAGGGAATGAGGGAATCGGTTTGGAGGCTAATCTTACATCTATTTGACCTCTCCATTTACGATGAGCCCTGACGCTGACTCTTCTCTGCAGGACATGCGGATAAACGTTAGTTCACTTTGACTCTTCACAGACTACATTGTTTTTTAAGTGCCAGTTCTTGGTAATTGTTTTTTTTTTTTTTTTTTTTTTTGTACATCTTTTTCACTCCCACAGATATTAGTTCATGACCTGCCTGGACTTAATGATGCACCTCTCAGTCCAGTTTTTATGGCCAGTTTTTATTGCTGAAGCAATGTCCAAGCATGAGTCTGAAAAGGCTTAAATTGGTTATTATAAAAAAGGTACAAGAATGAAGAGAGAAGTTGAAAGGAGATATGAATTAATCATGGTTGTGTGTGGAATGTGTCCATATAAATATATATATATATATATATATATATATATATATATATATATATATATATATATATATATATATATTCATGTGGAGGACTTTAAGTCGGATAAGGGTTGGGATGAAATAAGTTTTACTTCTCTTAATTTCCTTTTTCAGACTTATTCACTAAATTTGGTGGTGTATGTCTGGGTATATATTCTTACAGTTGCACATGATGAGGAATATGTATGTGATAATTTTGACATTTTGGTGAAATGCCTGAAATAGATTATTCATTTATTCATTCATTATCTGCATTAAGAGATTGTTGAAATTCCTGCACTCCATTTTCCTCCTATTATAAAGGTTAGGATTAAAAATGATAACATTAATAAGTGTCAAACAGGGTAACAATTTTATGCTCCAATAATCTGCGGTTTAAGAAAAGATTTCTTCTCTCCTGCATGCTGCTAGTCATGTCACAGGTCATCCAGCTTTTGTAAGATTTTTTTATTAAGTTTTAGTCAGTTTTGAGGTCGTCTTTAAAGTGATAAGTTGGACTATTTGTGTTGTTCTGTGGAGAGGAAACACAGCAGAAAGTATCTTACCTGCAGGAAATACAGCTGGGAGATGTCTCAGTTTGAATAATAAAAAAAAAAAATCCTGACCGTCAAGCTAATAGATTGGGCTCAGGTCCAAAACAAGTTAAATACCAAAACAACTACTGGACATATTCCTTAATTCATACAAAAACCCCTTTACAAATCTTTAGACCATGGCTACTTTTGTCTTTCATGGTTATTTACCTAAAAATCTATAATTATGTTCTGTGATCCCTTATCAATATCATGTAAGGCTTTGAATAAACCCATCTAGCTTTTGGTTAAATTTCTATAAAATTTGGGGATTTTCACTCAATTCTTTTACCCAGGTAGCTTCTATGCAAAGTTCCAATACGTGTTTTACTTGATACACTGTTAATATGTACACAAACTTTAGAGCAACATTTTTAAAGCAAAAGGGATGGCACTATCAAGGTTAATAAAATTGAGTTTGCAAAGCAACCATAGACTTTTATAGCTTGGGGTTGTTAGTCGGATATTGAAAATCATCTGTGGAAAATCCTTTTTTTCTCCAAACTGAGGACATTCAGAGAGCTGTCCATTACAAAAAAAAACCTCACATTCTAAACCAGTGTCACAATCAGGGTTAATTTAGACGTTTAAATTGGGGTTTACATACCCTTGTCACACTATACGTATCGAGTGTTCTGGATGAACGCATTCAAATTAGTGTGTTACTGAGTGAAGCTCACATTTCTGAAAACTTGTATCTGAATGAAAAGAGAATAAAATAGAAATATCCTTTATTCTCCTTCAGTGGGAAAATTAATCCTTTTTTTAAATACATGACAAACTCGAATGTAGCGTGTCTGTGTCTGTGCACGCTAGCGGCAGAGATACTTTTCAGATGTTTTCCGAACAGTTTTTGCTCTCTTTCTGAGGGTCCAATATTGATAGCCTCAGGTTTGCTTTATATGCATAGATAATAACTGAAAGTTCATACCTTTACATTTATAAATACAGATTAAACAGAGTTGTTTTGTCCCATATTTCATTATTTGTAGTCTGGAGAGACCCAGAAGAGCAGAGAAACTGCAACTAGACTGTAACAACCTTGTAAGGGTAAGTAGCTAAAATATAATTTGAATTTAATTTGCATGATGGAAAATTTTGTCACGTATTTTGCTTAAACAGAGGGATGTTGTGGTGTGTTAACCCTCTAGTGACCAAAATTATACATAGGCCATCATTTGATTTCCAAATAAACCTGGTTGCTACAGATTTTGTCTGATACGTACCCCCCCCCCCCCCCCCCCAAAAAAAAAACTAAACAAAACCTGTGCATTATTGTTACAGCACTCATAGACCCTGCATATCCAACATGTGTGCCACTGGTACAAAATCAGCGGAAGTGAGACTCAAATATCACAACAATGACCTAATAACATCATAACTTAATTTCATGCTATGCAGACTCCAATCTGTGGTGCAAAAGTCAGTACTGCTAACAATAGCATGTTCCCTTTGCGCTCCAAAATTGGATTTTAAGAGTCCCAATAGAAAATACACCAAGTTCAGCCCCCAAAGTAGGAATTTTGCCTTGGAAAGTTTCAGAGCAGTGGCAACTTCAGCATCCAATATGGCGACCGCACATGTAAATTATAGTGCATGTAGACAAGATTTATTAGTACTTCTTACAGTTTGTTTCTCCTTAAACCAGCAGCACAAATAGTACTGTACAACTGATATCTGCCAATATGCTCCTTTTTGTATTTCAATATATTAAATGGAGAGAAGTGCATTAAAATTAGCTTGTTTTGCTAACAGCAGTTAGCATCTAAATGACTTGTAAATCACACTTGTTTTCTGACTTGCACCTAAACCCTACTGCTACGTCATTTTTGGACTCTAACTTTTAAGACAAATCCAATAAAACATAAATATAAAATCAGTTTCATTAATTTTGTGACATTAAGGTAATTATCTGCCTCAGATTAGAGATTTACTGGTCATTAACTTTCATCTGAAGCAAATATTCCTTTACAATTGAGAGTAAAGAAGATGCATCACAAGTAATCACAGTTACATCAATTTCTATCAAAACAAGGTTTTATTGCATAAACATTTATAGATATACTTTTTTTTTTTAGATTAATCAGATTCAACTTTGCATTTCAATAACCATTCAGTTTGTAACCATTGCTGTTTTCTCTCTCCTTTTCTAAGCAGCATGCCAAGGTTGTATTACATATCTGTGTTTAGTTTCATTTCTGTACAATATACAACTGGTAAAAACATGTTTTGGTAAAAACAAATTTCTAAAACATGAAACTGGTCCTTGTCCTGTTACAGAAGCACGGGTACAATAATGTGAACCTTAAAAGGGTTTCCCTTACACAGTCATGCAATGATGTCAAAATGAAACATTTCTTTAGAGGAACTGCAGGGATAACGGGAGCAATGCTGGTTTCGAATGGACCATGGTGCTGACAGACAAAGGAAAACATTAGCTCCATTGGTCAAATGTCAGTGTGCTGGGAATTTCAAAGACAAATTGACTTACAAGGATAAGTGTAGCATACATTATACAGAAGTTTGTATGACGATTATGTGGCGATGTGGACATTAATTAAACTCTGAAGTGAATAAAATACAGGATGTGTGGGACTCAGTATGTAGAACCATCCTCAGTGAGACCAACAGACTCTTCTAGAAATAATGTGAGACGTAGATTATGATGGTGATGGTGTGACCTTGTATTTGCATATTTATGAAAATGCCCTCTTCTGCTCTGTGATTTGATTTATAGCTGGTAGAAACTATAAAAATGGCTATTACAGTATAAATAGGAAAGTCAATACATAATACATACATAATTACATTTAAACCAACAACAAAGAGTAACTGGGTTCCCTTTCTTAAACGACATGACAACAACATGCACACTGATTTACAGTATTATACAATTTAGGTGTGATACCTGACTTGTTTTAAAAGAAAAAGTCCTTTCGCATCCTGCATTATTATTATTTTTTTTTAGGTTTTCACAAAGCTGTACCATACACCCACGTGGATACACATCAGTTTGATTGAAAGTTCTGCCTTAGTTTTCGTCCACCTTGTCAACAGACCGATAACATAATAAAACAAGAGATTTGTCCAAAGGAAACAATCAGTCCAACGTTGTCTCAAAGGGAGCACCGTGCAGTTAGAGAATCTACAGAGATGAAGCCAGATCTGACATACACTGTGTAAAAAGATACATAGCTATTTTTTTCCTCACTGAGTGCCCTTAAAGGGGTCCTATTATGCTTCCTTTTAAACAAGTTAGGATAAGTCTGTGGGCTATAGTAAACATGTTTATTACATTTTTTGCACAAAATAATTCTTAGATAATGAGATGTCTCCTCCTGGGTTCATCCTATTTTGAACTCCTTTCAGCATGAGCTGTTTTTAGGGCTCTGTCTCTTTTATGCAATTAAGGGGTAGCTGGCCCCTCCCCCAACTCAATGTTTACACTCACTCTTTACACACGTGAAAATGGCTGTAAACAGATGCACAATGGTACAACAAGACATGTTTGACTATGAGTCAGACCCAGAAGCTGAAGAAGTCGAACGTCTTGCACATCCAGCAAGGATTCAGCAATCGGTTTCTAAATGGTAAGTTATCAGGGCTATTATCAGTAGGCTATTGTTAGCATTAGCTTGTCCTAAATGATCAATCATGTTCATGCCAAACAACCATTGTACAGCGCATACAGCTAAAACCAGCTGATTAATTGGGCGGAGCTGCCACTGGGTTGCAAGGTGAGTTTCCAGACATCAATAAAAATGTACTTATTGCCAAAAAAAGACAAGCTGAATGGATTTTTTTTAGTGATTAGATTGTTTCTAGAAGCAGTAGAGAAGTACAAAAATGTGCAAAAAGTGAATTTTGCATATTAGGTCTCTTTAACACAAAGCTCAACGTTTCCTGCTTCTATGGCACAACATTTCTTTTATTTTTCCACAGAAATTTGAAAGCAGAATTTGAAAAAGTTCAGATGATTATCTGATGGTTTTGTAAGACTGATTTATTCATAAGATCTGAGTTAATTGGAGGGACACCCGTGGATATATTTTAACGCAACACATGTGAAATCATGAAAAACCAGAATAAATCAGGAAAGATGAGAGAGAACCTCTGCAAATCTGAGTATGCAATGTTTTTCTTTTCAAATGTTGATTGCTAGTATGTCCTGTCATCTGTTAAATCTAAAATTTAAGTGCTTGGCTACAATGACCAACATTATATTTGTTGTTCAAAACGCAATTCTACCAAATACCAAGGAAACGTCTGTATTCTTCTGAAGTTAAAATTAAAATAAAACTATCATTGTTGTGATATTTAGCAAAGAAAAATAATTTTGGTAAGGCTCGCTGGCCGAAAAACAGGAGGATTTTTGTTTGATTTATTGCCAGATTGTGAGAAAAGTGGTTATGTGTCTTTTTACAATGTATATGTAAATATCTTATTTCAACTCTACATGGTTGTTATGAAGTCAAAGTCAGGAGCAATGAACAGACACAGAGCTAGATTTACACAAGGCTGAACAGCTAAGCGGACATTACATTTAGGATACAATATACATTATAGTTATCACACAAAAAACTGAATGAATGACTCGCCGTGGGCTGGTTATCAGTGCCAGGGAATAGCATAATTTTTCGAAGGTATGGTTTGAAACCCGCTATAATTTCTTGTCATACAGTTCCTGTGGTTTAAAGTCAGGATAATGAAATGCCAGACTGACCAGAATTTCCTCTCACCATATGAAGCATAGCAGCACTGTCCCTTCCCTATCTGGTGCTACATACTGCCTGTCAGCTGGCTGAAATGGGGCTACCACACTTCTCCCTCGCTTACAACAAAGGCCAGTCAGGCTGTTTGCAACAAACACAGAAAGTCTTGGTCTTAAAGCTAAAAGTAGTGCCATACATCACTCTCATTTAGGTAATCAATCATTAAGTAGGAATTAGAGTGACTGTTATATTAAATAAAAAAGTAGACTCTAAAATATATTCGATTCTGTCAGACATTTCTGTTTAAATCTTTTGTGTAAATACCCTGCTACTGTGAAACTACGGAAAGCCCTCTGCTCTTTACCAGGTTATTGTCGCTACGTCCCACATATTCTTTTTATCTGTTTCTGAAAACATAACTTGGAGATGTAATCTGGAGTGGATAGACGATGATATTTCAGAATCACTGGGTCGTTCTTCTCCTTACATTTAATCTTTTGTGACGGTGAGGTGTTCTTGTGTGGTTCTAAACCATCTCAAGGTTTATTTTCAGAGCATTCAGCCGTGAAAGCTTTGTTATAACTGCACAGTTTATTTAAGAGCTAAATCATAAATACACTGTGCTTTGAGTCTCACAGAATATTGCAGTCTTCCCTTCATTCCTGAGGAGTACAGTTTGGGTTTGGAGCTAGTCTTTACAGATACAGAATAAAGTAACCTTTCAACAATGACACAACACATCCCAAGGCTCAGATTAAGCTTTAGTTCTCTCTTTGACCAGGAGAGGGAAACCTTTTCCACAAACCTGACCACATGGCACACGTCTCCTGCTTATCCAGAGTCACTTTGTCAGGTACACCTTGCTAGTTGTGGCTTGGACCTTCTTTTGGCTTCAGAACCGCCTTGATTCTCCATGGCACAAATTCACCAAGCAGTCGGAAACGTTCTGCAGAGATTCTGGTCCAGCTGGTCACAGCATCACGCTGTTGATTCAGATTTATCTGCTTTGCATCCACGATAGGAACCTCCCTTTCCACCAAATCTCAGAGGTGCTCTGTTGCACTGACATCTGGAGGACTGTGGAGGCCGTCGGAGTACAAGTACCTCACTGCCGATGTGAGGAGATTTTTAGCTCCGTCACATGGAGCGTTATTCTGGTGGAGGTGAGTCATGTCGGCTGCTCCCTCATTCAGGGGTCGTCACAGCAAGTCATTACAACTTGCACACAGACTTGGCAGACAACTGGGATTAGAAACCCTGGTCCTCTGTATCAAAAAACATGGACTTAGCCTGCTACAAAGGAGTAGACACTGGTACTAAGGATCTGAAAGTGTGCTAAGAAAATATTCCCCCACACCATTACACCACTATCACCAGCAGCCTCAAACGTCTGACTAAAGGCAGTATGGAGCGATGCTTTCATGCTGTTTACACCGAATTCTGTTCCTAAAATCTAAATATTGTCCTAGACATTGTTATCTGGAGCTTCAGCTTCCTATATGCGTTCAGATTTGATGTTCTGCATTCCTTGGTTTTAACGAGTGCTGAGCAACAACCGCATTTCTATCATCTCCAACCAGTCTGCCCAGTCTCCTCTGACGTCAACATGACATTTTCCTCAACAGAACTGCTGCTCGGTGGATGTTTTCTCTTTTTCGGGTCATTCTCAGTGAAGATGATCAGCAGTGGCTGAAATACTCAGATCAGCCTGTCTGGCAGCAACCATGGCAGGTTTAAAGTCACCAAAATGCAATGAGTTGCTGCCATTTTATTGACTGGATTGCTGTTTGTGTCTAATAAAGTGGCTAGTAGGTGTATATTAAAGCTTGCTAGTTTTTATTCCCTCATACTTTCTGCTGTTGAGAGAAGTATTAGATTACATAGGCTAAATAGCAACATATATACAGTAAAAATCTATTGGGAACAGTAGTTAATTGCAGTATACATACTGGCATGCTGCTAGGGGATTTCTACGGATGAGCAGTCTTACAGTGAAATGCTAAAATGAGGCCCTTTCCCTGCAAACACATACCTTATAATAAGTGAATTCGGTTTGGTCTATTTTTACACCTCAGAGGAAGCCTCTGCAAATTATCTATATACACTTGCCTTTTCCACACCACAGAGATCTTCCATGATCAGCCAGTCGCTACTTAAATGTGATGGAAATCAAGTGATCCCTCGCTGAGATTTGAGTTGTGCTTCCTCTAGATACACATAAAGATCTGACACAGCCGCACAAACAGCAGACTGAGCTGAGGATGCAAATGCTTCACGCCAAATGTGACGCTGATACACGGCTACATGAGATGTGAGGATATTGGTATGCATGTCAATGCTGTGGCCAGTATAGAGTGCTCACATTCACTCAGTTCACGTTCCTTGCACCTTTACTACGATAAATATGCAGCTGTTTGATATATTGTTTGTCTTTTGAAAACCATGGATGGCTCAAAGCACCTGATAAGCATTTCTGGCAATTATAAAATCAAGTTTAAAGGGTGGTTTCGGACTCTAAAACAGCAAAGTAATTCCTGTTTAGTGTCAAAATTTATAGAAAACCATAACTGTTTCGCAGTTAAAGTTCAAGTGACTTCACCTGGTGATATCTTCATTGCAAAACAAGTACACCTCTCCACATTTCATCCACACTGTCAGTTTCCTAAGAACAATTCACATGAAAACAAACACAAAAAGCTCAACTGATTGTTTCGAGAAGTGCTTGGGTTGTGGCTGGTCCAGCTTTGGCCGCGAAGAGAAAATGTGAGGTCATGGCTGTTTCTGTCCCACTCCCCATGCTCACAGTGCAACTGGTTTCACTCCATGCCGTTCCGCAGCATCTGATTGGCCGCGATAAGCATGACGCTGATGATGAAAGCCATGGCGAAGGCGCAGATCAGGCTTTTCCTGACACATGTCTGTCGATTCTTCTTCTTAGGATGAACTGGAAGGTGTGAAAAGAATAAGAGAGGTAAGCATGAGAACATGTTATATTGTACTTCAAAAACAGAACACCACATGAACACTTCAAAACTCCTAAATCCTCTAAATTATTCAAAATAAAGAAGTCAGGGAAAACGTTCAGGGTTATTTAAAATAACAGGGATCTGTTAAAGTCTAAATTTTACTTAACATGTATTTGCATCAATGTATGAACAAAACAGTCATTTGGTAAACACCCGATAGAATGTAACATCATGGGTGAAATTTAGAGAAAAAATAATGAGCAGCTAAACAACTCAGGTCACATAAGCGCATTAAGCTCTTAAGACTCGATAATTTTAGTCTAAACAGGCTTTTTGAAACCTAAAAATGATAAATTTCTCTTCAAACATATATTTTTCTTTCTCCTGACAGCTCTGTAAATGAGGTTGATAACTGATCAAACATATATGTTTGAGGAGAAACTTATCTTTTTCATCCTTTGTCTAAAAGACTAGGTTTGGACTAAAGTTCTCCAGTCTTAAGAGGGTAAAATGATTCCCAGATTAACACATTTTAAAGTTCAGGCCAAATAAAAAACAAAGTGTAAAAATGTGCCTGCCTGTATATGTTATCTGTGTACATCCTGTACCAGTGTCTGTCTCAAAAAAAAAATTCACCACGGTAACATGGTGACAATAAAGATTCTTGATTTATGAAATGAGAATCTAATTAGTTTGGTGGGAGGATTGTAATCTGGGCCTGTTTCACTGCATTACGACCAGAACTGTACTGAGTTACATTTACAGAGTTACAGTTAAATTGAGTCATTTTTGTAAAAGACTATTCTTTACAAGATAGGTTTTACTGCACCATACTTTTTACTTCTGCTTCAGCAATATAATTTTAAAATAAAACTGATCTGCTTTATATGGAAGGAAAGGGATTAAACAGTATATCTGGACACTGGAAGTAATTTATACTGTTCAAACATACATTACCTACTATAAGTATTTATAGATTTGTAATCCTAGATGTTGGGAAAAGTGTTAAAGTAAGTAAAGTGCAAGGTATTTTGTAAAGATTAATTTTTTTTATTTAATAATTTGATAATATCAGAATTTGTACTTATTTTATCTGCTTGATTACACCATTCTGAGAAAGAAAATCTGACTTCGTGTTCAACCAGTTATTGGTACTTGAATACTTGTTTCACTGAATCATTTCAAACTCTCACTTCAATATTTTGGATGACTACTTTTGATTTATGAGAAAAAAAATATTGTTTTGGGGGACAAACATAAATATTATTACCCATTATATTCAGGTTTGGGTTCTGACTTCTTAAGATAAATTGAAAGCTACATCAGCCCGCCACATTTTGCCTTAAGCTGCAGGTTAGCTGATTAAAGGGGACATACCATGCATTTCAGGCCTTTCCTTTTCACATTGAAATCATTCAGTTGTAGTCTATATAAAACGGCACTGCAATGCTTTTGTCTGAAATGCTTGTCAATTTGCCCCCACGTTCGCCCTTTCTAACCCTGTGCTGCGGTGCGTCTGAGAACAACTCATTTTGGTGCTGTTTCTTTAAATCTAAAGGAGGCACTTCCCACCCGCCCCACTCCAGATGGCAGAGCGTTCCACTCCACCCCGATCAGCCATTTTTGTAGTATGCTGGGGGTTGTTGTAAATAACAGCTAATTTCTTGTATGTCCTGCATCCTTCAGCTTGGACTACAAAGTCGCTCAGAGAAATGAAAAAGGTGGATTCACGAGACTGGTAAGCCAGAAGTCCATGTCCTTGTCTAGCAGCTCTGTAGCAAATACTGTGACATAATTGTTCAAAAAACGTTATAGAAAACAGAAAACACGGTTTGCAATGCCTCGCGGTGAAGCGGCAGCTCGGCGTTATCGAAGACCAACCATTATTAATTAAATAAACCAATCTGCAGTAACTCTAAGAGCCTCATATCAGAACATCACGGAGAAATAAATTTCCCGTTCATAAACGCAAACAGGGACACAGCATCAAAGTAAGAACCAATCAATCAAATGAGCCATTTGTAATGTTGTTTGTACTTGAGACTGCAGAGGCTAAGAAGTACATTGCTATTACTATTATCACAATATTAATAAGGACGTTAATTCACGTCAATCAACTGTGCAGACACGTCTGAGCCTCAGGCAGCTTTAGCGTCTGCGTTAATGAACACCAACGTTCATACTGTATTCCCAGCGCTATTCCAGTCTTAGAATCACATGTTTTTTGTGCTTTTTTTTCTTGGACCTTTCTTCATTGTTTCCACACTGTACACAAATGGCTTCATTTACTAACAAATTGATCAAAAACAGAGTAAAAAAAAACAGCAACTCATATGCCAACAGGACGTGGTAATCTTTCATAAAAACCTGGTATGCAACCAGAGGAAGTTACTGACGTATAAATTTAGAAGGTATCAACTAACAAGGCTATATACATTTTAATGTCAAAAAGGCCGCAGGGATGTTTTCCAATCTAAAAAATCTGAGCACACACTTTCAAGAATTTGTGGCACAGGTCTTAATTAATGTTTTCCTTTGCGACAAGCGCAACATGAACACATACCAAACCAAAATGAATCAAAGTGTTTGTATCTTCAAAATCCAATGTATAAAAAAAGGAATACTACTTATGTAATTGTGAATTTATGTGTACTTGTGAAATCCGAGTGTGATTCTACTGTTTCACGGCCAGTTATTAAAGTGTAACATTTCTGCCCAGTGCGTCCCCAGCAGAGAAGAAGCTACAGTAACAAAAAAAAAAGGTTTGTTGTTACGTCACTCCAAACCTATTAATGCTGGAGGCTGTTTTGCTCCACAAAACCCTCTAGGTGACATCTGACCACAGGGATTGTTGAATGAGCCCAAATAACAGTAAAATCGGTGGACTTGGCTTATTGTACTTCATCTAAATGGCAGAAATAATGTTAACACAGGCGTAAAGATGCCTTGTACAGATCTGTCTCCACTTTGTAGATTGGCACTGTATAATCCTAAATCTAAAAACAAACAAGCATAAAGTACAGCAAGTACAGAGAATATGAAACAATATCCTTATTTTAACTGGATTCTACTTAAGCCTTGAGAACATTTATGTAGTCATATTTAAAGTTTTAAAGGATTCACTGATCTAATTTGGGCACAATTGTGCAACCACTAAGTTTATAATACCAGGCATAAAATCTTAAACACATAGTTCTGAGTCAGTCAACTATAATCATGCTGGAAGATTTTAGAGCTGCAGGAGTGATAAATTCATTCCTATGCGTTTTCTGTTGGAACTAGATTAAAATTTTAGGTTTCAGGATTTCTGCCTTGCTCCCCAGGGATGCACCGGTTCTTTGACTGAAACAAATATAGATGTCATAGCAGCTCAGATTTCCCGCTGCCTTGTTTTGCTGCTTATGTCTGTGACCCAGATTATGAGTGCAACGTCTCTGATGTAAAAACCATGGTACATAACAGGCACTCGCTGGTTACAAACTTGTACAGCAGCAAAAACAAAGACAGGCAGATGGAGGAGGAAGTTTTGCCCCCGCTGCTGTTTTGGGCTGAGAGGGCTTTTGTTCTCCAAAGACACAACCTCCCAGAGATTGAAAATGAGGGAGACGAGAAGAGACAGACGTGTTCTCCAACAGGCCGGAGTAAAAAGCCAAAAGTTTCGTCTCTGTCAGGTCCCACGTCTCAGCCTTTTAGAGTCACACACTGCATCAATAAGTCAGAGTCAACGCTCTGATTCGAGGATCTAAGAGGAACTGTGAAAGGTACAGAGGTCCCACTGGATGGGCACAGGATGGGGAAGAAGCCGGTATGAAAGAGGGAAGCTGAGGATGTGGAGTGAGGGTTACATGTTAAATTTTCTTCTTTTCAAAATTCCTTCTTCCTATGACTCTGAGGTACCGCCATTCCTTACTAGACGAAACTTTGTTCGTGAAGCCAGGAGTCCCAATTTCTTCTTTACTCTTTCATCTTCCCCTTAATTCAACCCATCCATCCATCCATCCATTTTCCAAACCGCTTTATCCCTCATGGGGTCGCGGGGGTTGCTGGTGCCTATCTCCAGCGTTCACCGGGCGAGAGGCGGGGTTCTTAATTCAACCCATCACCACTGATTCCTCAAACCTGCTCTCCTCTGAAGGCCACCTATTGAATTTTATTCAGTTTCCCCCTATGATTTGATGAAAGGTCATAGCATGAGCACAATTTGGAATTATTTAACTATGCCAATTTATGTAGGTTGGATTTTTTTGAATTTTATAAATAATTTCAGTAAAACAACTCAAAGATGTCTTCCTTCCTTTGGATAATCTGATTGATAACACAAGGCCTCAACATCCTGGCCTACCTCTACCTTTAGGATTACCTTGGGCTCTCTCCAATGTAAGCTCAGAATTATTTATCCAATCAGGACCAGTCTGGGTTTCGGATAAACTTGCTGGATATAGAGTATTTTTTGATTTATGAAGTGTAAGCGAACCAAAATGTAGGGCGTTAGTTGGCTAATAATGGCCAACATTGGTTCTTAGCAGATAAAACGACCACAACTGATGTTGATCTGATGATTAATAAGTTATTCTATATAAATAAGGAGTCACTGTAGAAGTTGGAGAACAAAACCGCCTTGGATAATAAAAAGAAATCCAGAGCCAAGAACAAAGGCCCTCATTTACTTCCTAAATAAATAATATATAGCTAAATTGTCGTTTTAAATGATTTGTCTAACTTTTTATGTCTTCATCATTTTGTTCGGTCAAACATATTTGTGATCACACTAGTTATGTGGGAAATTTAAACTTGATGTAATGCAAACATTAACAAGTTCATAAATTTCCATAATGCATAAAAATGTGATAAAAACAAAGATAAAATGATAAAAAAATGTAATGCATTGAAACTGGATTTTAGCATACACTATAAAAAGACAAATAAGTGTCTTTCTTACTGTCTGACAAATAAACAAAACTAAACTTTTCCTGTTTAAGGTTAGTTAGGATCCCTGAAAACTATTTCTGTGTGTTAAATGCCAAAAATAATGACAGAAAGAAAATTTCTTAAAGAGATATTTTTCATTACTTTCCTCAAATATACATGTTTATAGGCACTAAGACTACACCTTTGAACATGTTGGAGAAGCTCATCATGTGAACATGTGATGTAAGCCTCTAATTGGCTCATTCACATAATCAGAGGGAACTGGAGGCGTTTCTATAATCTGTTCAAACAATTATAAGTTCTCTCAGGGGGAATGAGCCAAAATTAAAACAAACTAGTCTTAGCAGCCTGTGGAACGATATGATTTTTGACCCAAGTTATACAATCTAAAAGAGAAATCTACCAAAATGACAAGAAACTGTATGTAAACCTCTGGTTTCTAAACCTTAAAATAAATATTGCTATGTGATTATTCTCGCATTCAGCAAAGAAAAAATATTTTGGTAATCATGGCTGACCTAAAAAAGGAAACGTTTCACCTGATTTAGCCTGGAAATACGATTATGTGTCTTTTTAGTCTATGTAATTATCTGTTTTCACCTGTAAATATAAAAAATAGAAAAGATTTGCAGAACGAATTAATTAGTTTTTCCCACGTATTGCTTCATCTACATCAGTATAAATGTAGACATATATTATTAAATAATTCAATCTAATAGTTATTTATGGCACAGAAACCAGTAGATTATTTTAGTTTTTATTTAAATCTTTATTTTTCTTGTCTCTGTTGTTTTCTTGAAGACAATTAATTAGACGGCTGTCTTCAGATTAGCCTTCCTGCTCACATTTCACCAAAAACCCTTATTCAATTTTGTCCATGTCTCCCTTCCCAGATACCCTTTTGTGAACTTCGGCTTACAGTTTTATGTATATTTATACTTTTAGAAAATGATCTGCACGTTTTAAAATTTACTTTTTTTTACCCTATTGATTTGTTCTTTTGTTAAAAGCCTTCTTATTCATTCAACTAGCGGAGGAGCGACTGAACTGTATTTGATTTTGCTATTAAATCAGTAGCCAGTACTAGACCTAATTTAAGGAATAACTTTATGTGTGAATGTTGTATTTTTCATATAAGCAACAACATTTATCCTTTGGTGTTTTTTAAATGAATACAAAGTATCTATACAGTAGAACTTAGACTTAGACTCAAACTTTATTTATCCCTTGGGATTGCTCCTTCAGGGAAATTCTGGTTCTAGTAGTTTATACAGAGTACAAAGGGCAGAATTAGAGCCATTAAAGATAAAGAGTACAACAGACAGTAAAATACTAATATAAAAAGAGTGTATACGTGTGTGTATTTATTCCAATTCATTAGATTAAGCTCTGATAGGTCTGTGGTCTCTCTTAGCGGATCAGGAGTGATAATTAGGAAATCTGGATATAAGTAATACCACATCCTTTTTTAGTCGTTTATTTTTTTTCCTTTTCCTTTTTAAGAAACCTCTTACTATACCACTATTGTCAGACAAGTGAGAGTTCAATTTTCTGATCGTCCAATTAGTAAAAGAGAAAAACAATTTTAACATATCTTCTGATCCATTGACTTTGTAAAATAACAACAGAGCTCACAGAGAACCAACATTTGCCATGAAAAACTTTCCTAGTCCTCATTAGTGGACCAAAGCTTTCTCCGAGAACAGCCTCCTCACCTCCTTCGTACTCAGGGCAGTTCCCTGAGGTTTCGTTGAGGCTCTCCTCCTCGGTGATGATGATGTTCTCTATGTCCTTCATCGTCAGGTGGTCCCGGAAGGCGTGAAACAGCACCTGCTTGAGCTCATCCAGAGACAGCTGCTGCATGTCAAACTGCAGGGGCACAAAGTGATCAATGCAGAGAAACAGAAACATCAGCAAACTTAGCAGGTGGTCTGGAGGTAGAAGCTGGAGGAAAGGCTTTATCATGTAAAGCGATACTGTCGCTACTTTTAGCCTTTTGATCGTTTTTGATAAATATATCCAAATATACAAACCAACTCATAGCTATATTAAGTAATTAAAAAAAAAGGTGACAGGTTTGCATCGCTGCTGCTGGTTGTTCGTAGCTGTTCAAGATATAAATGACTTATGAGGCTGTCACCAGCTCCTCACTTAATGACAGACTCTTTGCCTGTTTTCACCTGCTTCCCGCAATTCTCAGCAGAATCCACTAATATCCTCAGATACGTGTGCTATAGCAGCACCCCGAAGCCCACTAGCGTGTCTGGAATATTTACATCCCTGGCATCCTGGAATACGATCAGCCGCATGGTTTAGCACAACAGATGGCCACACTGAGGCAGGCATGGTGGCAAACGAGCCGAAAGAGGGAGGCTGAGAAAAGCAAAGTATGAGGAAGTTCAAGAAAAGCCAGATGAATGAAGTAGTGAGAGACAGATGGAGAAAACAGAACTGGCAGACAATAGTGGTAGGGACGGAGAAGAGTTGTAACAGGATAAGATGCTCATTTTAGCAAGGGAATTATGAGTTTTGGTCATCTTTAACTGTCAAAAAGGCTCGGAGAATCAATGAAAAATGATAGATCCTTTTAGGAAAGCTAATCTTAAAGTTTCTTCCTTTGTTCTAAAAGGTTATACTTGGTCTTTGTCACAAAAAAACCCAAAAAACATATTACTAGCAGAATGGACATTTTACAAAATTGGGGAGGGGATTTGTTCCCAAATCCTACCACTGGCATTTAAATGAAAGCAGAAAGGACTACATATTCAGAGTGCAAATACATAATAGAGAGGATTGTGAGAGCATGTCTGTGAATGAGGAACGCATTGTGAAGTGCTTCGTGGAACCCTAGACTAGATTAAAAAAGGATTATATAAGTGCAGAACATTTATCTTGCTATTTAATTCCTTCCTGTTGAATAATTCATATCTTTGGAAATGTATATTATTTATCACGCTGGGTGTTTTTGTTGGCAACAGATTGAACATTTAAGAATAGGCTCAGTGACCAAACTTAGGTATTAAACTGTTGTTTTCTGAAATAGTTTTAGCAAATGTATTGGTGCTGTAATGCCACATGTCCCCGCAGCATAAAAAGCAACCAGGAGACCATTTTAAAGATATTTATATGTTAATAAAAAATTTCGATCATGAGGTATCTGTACGCATCACTGTCTGTGATAAAGTATTTTAATTTACAGTTGGTGTTGTTGAGTGATTTGCAGTGTTATTATGGAAACATGCATTTGCAGGCACTGTATACTCCCACGCAAACACAGAAATGGGAACGACAGCAAACACAAGCACTACTGCTATCAGTATCAAACCTGGAACACATCCCTAACAAACAGCCATTTCAGCGCAGACCGGTGTTCCATCTGAGCCTCTTTCCCCCTTTCTTAAATAACTGGAGCTATCGCAAGCAGGCGCTAGAGTAGCTACAGCAAAGGTAAGCAATTTAAAAGAAGGTATTGATATGAGCCATGTATAGCTGAAACAACTGCTTCCTTCTATTGTATCTGAAACTTTAAAATAAGCAAACGTCACGAGTGAAAAAGTGCGAGAGGCTACCCAGCGAACAAAATCTATATTTAAAATCATTACAATAGAGTTAAGTGTTACAGTTAAGCTAAAGTACAGCTTTGGAAAGGTTTACAAAAATAACATTTTACAACGTGATCAGAGCCCTCTTATGATTAAACCACACAGAATAGTTGCTTTATAATTAACAAAAAGAAACAATGCACAGTGAGTAAATGATCCACCTTATTTTTTAAAGACAACTTCTACTCGGTGGGAGACATTTATTCAGTTTTACTGGGTAGTTTTGTCTGTGAAAAGAGAAAACGGTTTAAAAGGTAAAAGAAACTAGCAAAATAAAACCAGCATGGCACTCTCTCTGTCAGGAATATATTCTTAATGACTGTCAAATAAGACAAATCTCGCTTGCTGTTCTAATGGGGTGATCAGCACCTTGTGACGACTCTTTTTCTCGAGGATTCTGCAAGATTTTTTGTGGCTAACCTAAAGGACAATTAAGCTTTTAATGCAAGTAACCTGGGGGAGGACAGAACCAATGTTGGAGGATATAAGGTGACTATCCTTTGGTTTAGAGGATGACTGAGGGGGCAGAACCCTGGAGCCAAGACAGTAAACATCTATGTCCAGACAACCGTAGATACTCTCCCTGTTCTATAGCAGGGGTTTTAGATTGAACTTTCAATTCCTAATATTTTGTTTCACCTCAAGTTAAAATTCAGAAATCCAGGCCCAAAACCTCTTCTTTTAAACTCGCGAGAGATCAGTAAACTTTTGATTAAAGTAAAAGTTTAATCCGATAACGTTTTTAATTGCTCAATTTGTCATCCCTCTGCGGAGCAGCAATACTCTGGAGAATTGCCGTCATTTTATTTCATTTATATTTGTTTCTTTTTACTTGATTAAGTTATTAGCAGGGAGACATTGTCTTGATTAATGATCAAATTAATTCTGATTACCAGTTCTCATAATTTTTCTCTTTTATCCCTTAATTGAAATCTAATCAATTTTGATTTATGCTGAATGGATATGAATCTGAGAAATACAGAGAGATCTCCTTGCTTTTCTAAAGGGGTGATAGAATTTGTTTAATGGAAAAAATGATCCTTCAGACTGATTTTTGGCTAATTAACATATTTATTTATATACAGACGGCAATAAAGTTTAATGTAGCTTATCACTGCTGCAGAACAGTCTTTAAAGCAGGTTTTCTTGTGTGTCCAGAAGTTGATCACTCCGATAGACGTCTCTCAGGATAGCATGTTTGTCTGCACAGCCTCGCTAAAGAAGATATTTTACAAGATACGAGAAGGGATGAGCACAAACGGTGCCCTGAGGGCATAAAACTGGGAGTGGCATGAACATTTAGACGGGCTGCTGAATATCTACTGTCCTTCTTGTCAGTACAGTCCCGGCCTTCCTTAAATGCAAGCAATGAAATGGAGGAACAAGTCTTTGAACGTCAGCCTTCAGATGACACGACAGCTGGAGGCAGAGAGAAAACATACAATGTTCCTGTCGGTCTGCATCTGAGTGGAGACCCACTACCTGTTACTAACCAGAAGTGTTTTTTTTTTCTTTCCTCCTGTACTGTCTCTGAAGGACACAGACAAACACAGAATGATGAACAGGCCGAACAACAACAACAAAAAAAAGAGTTTCTGGTCTTTGTCTTCGAATGATTTCTAGTAATATGTGACGTGTGTGTGTGTGTGTGTTTGTGTGCGTGTGCATGCTTGTGATCGAGTGGTTATCCGGAGCACAGCAGGGGACCGCGAGCAGGGACCTGGCGACACACAGAAGGAGCCAAGACACATCAATCAGAAGAACAGGTGCTAACACGGCGTCCTTCCTGTCTAATCCTCCCGGCCTTCAAACAGCACAGGCTTGTTTCGACGGCCCCTCCACCTGCTTTGTCTTCTGACCCTTCTCCAGAAAGTCACCAAGACTCACTGGCTACACTCGCTTTTTCATTTACTTTTCCCTTACCGGCAGATCCAGAGATGTTCGAGTTCGAATAAAGTTTATGTTGTGTAAAAATCTCAATTTTGACACATCTCCTCAGCACAACGCAGCGGTCTGAAAATAAACCGTTGTGTTTATTTCCAGGACTCGGATGCCACGTGGAAACATTTCCACATAAAGTGCCGCACTGCAGATCAAAGCATCCACCAAACGGCTGATATTATATAACAATGTTTTTTTTCCCCCCAATTCATTAGAAAGAGCATTACAGATTGCTTCAACAGATAGATATTCATTTCACTCCATCACCCAAGCTTGTTTTTTTTTTTTTTACTTATTGTCTCAGTGTGTCTGACATTTGCATACATTCATCAGCATGGATGTCATGTTATTTTTGGACTTTCAATGATTTATTTAAATCATTCTTTTTCCACCGCTGAATGATGATGCAACAAACAACTTCAAGCAGAAATGGATGCACAAGTTTGAATTTATCGTGAATTTTTGTCAACTCTGATTAAGTCAAACTTATACATATGGACTGAACTCTATCTATCTATCTATCTATCTATCTATCTATCTATCTATCTATCTATCTATCTATCTATCTATCTATCTATCTATCTATCTATCTATCTATCTATCTATCTATCTATCTATCTATCTATCTATATATATATATATATATATATATATATATACTATAAATCAGAATATGAATTGCTAAGAGGCTTGCTGTCAGATTAAAAGGAGCTTTTGAACAAAGCATTTGAGTTAGATGCCTGAACTAAAATTTGATGAAATGTTCCTTAGAAAGCTGTGAAAAGCAGACAAAAGAACAAAAAGCAAAACTTTTTGTTGCAATCAACATGTTTCTGTCGGATTTGTTTTTTCACATTTTCTGTTGTCAGAAATAATTGGATTCTTTCAAACTGATTGGTTTACTACACATATCCAAGTTTTAGGAACTGAACAAACATTTTCACTAGGCTCTTCATTTCAGATTAACAGAACATGCAGGTATTTCTTTGTCTTCCTTATTCGACCCAATATGTTTAATGTACCTATACCACAGGTAGTGAATCAGACCCTCAGCATGGGGATACATAGTTTTTAAACTTCATCTCTAAACATACTTCTTCTGTTTGTAGGCAAATTGCTTAAATTGGTCAAATGTTCTCCAGAAGACATCTGGCTTGTTTACATGGACAGCTTGGAATTTTGCTCACGCTTAAAGGTGTTGATTTTGAAATAGATTCCTCTTACTCAGTCCGGTGTTTAACCTGCTGTAGCATGGAATGTGACACTAGTGTTGCAGTAGGGTCCAGTATCTGTACATCTCAGAGTGCATGCATAATTTTAATCTTGTTTTACTTTTCTCCAAGAAGATTCAAATGCACTGCAAAAACGGATCTAAAAATAAGTAAAATGTTCTTAAAGTTAATGTATTTATCATTGATTTAAGCAGGTAAATAAGATTATCTGCCAACAAAATGAGTATTTTGACCCATAAAATAAGATATCCTGCACTTGAAATAAGATGATGGAGATGAGTTGTTCCTATTTTAAGTGCAAAAATCTCATTCCATTGGCAAATCATCTTATTTACCTGCTCAAATCATGGACAAATACACTAATTTTAAGAACATTTTACTTATTTCTTGTTCCGTTTTTGCAGTGATGCGTGCAACCAATTCTATTAAAAGTTGTACAACGCTTTTACACTGGAAATAGACAACCCCAATTTTATACAACATTAACATCAGACCGTCCAGTTAAATCATCAATGAAGAAGCTGAAGAACTTTGAAATTTAACATAACGTTGTTTTGACTTTGAAAAGGTTTTCTAAATTCAGTTGTGTTTGTAAGGTGCCAACTGAAAACAGAAATCCATCTCAGAACACACCACATAAAGACAACTCAGCCATTTAATTTATTGGCCCAAGCAACTTTAATCAATAGCCTGGCTGTCTCGGAAGGCGTTCGCCCATCCTGAACCAGATTTGACAAACTGCCAACCAGAATCAGCTCTGAACAGTCACGATTGGAGGACAGGACTTCTAGGGATGTACTGAGATGTTTTGCACCGAGCTTCCATGAATCAGGCTTGCTTCACAAAGGCTTGGGATCAGGGAAGTTTAGAGAAGGGAACAGTTCTTTGGGCTCTTTTTAATGCTTCTCAAAAATAAAATAAAAAATCAGGGATAATGGGTGAAAGGATGATACATAGGAAGGGATGCAATGCATCAATGCAATTATAGACGTTAATATTATTGCTGTACAGAAAAAAAACTGTATATTCTCAATTTCTGATTGGATACCTTAGACACTAAAGACCAGTGGCCGTTTTGGGTATGACCAGCATGAGCAATGGCCTGGGGTGCATTAGAAGGGGAGGGTGCATGGACAGCAATTAAAATAAGGCTCCCTGAATTGGTTTAGTATTTCATTTTTACACAGACAGTCATTGAAGAGATGTGTTTGGTTCTGATGTGGTTACAAGCTGAGGTTTGCATGTGATGTGTCCTTTTAAAATATTGTCTCACTGTTTGTATCTCTTTTTTATTAACCTGAAATAGTTGTGAACTAATGTTCGAGCAGACATTTTAGTTTTACTGTAGTTCATGGTCCAGATCTGCTCTTGTTGTATGTTGAGGATGTGGTTTTCTTAGACTGAAGCCATAATCTAACCCAAAGTGATCAGAGCAGGCTCTGTGACCGAGGCACTTTGCAGCTTCAGGACGGGTGCTTTTATCAGGTCACTGGCCTGAGTCTGACATCCGAGACCACAAAAAATTATTGAAAAGAGAAAGGTGGACTCTGTTAACCACGATTCATCATCTGAAACCATGATTAATTAATTTTGAATGTTGACTGTGTAAACTCTGACGGTGAATTTCTCCTTTTTGTTTGATGGAATGATTATAACCTTGGACTGGAAGAAACAGCTCTCGAACATATTTTATTCACTAAAACTCAAACCTAAATGAACAGCTACAAATAAAATGAAGGTGGAAATGTTTACAACTTTGGAGAGGGATATGTATGTCAAAACCGATTGACCCCATGTCACATAATAACAAAAATGGCCACAAATGACTCAGAACATACTCCGTTTTCACAACTGTTGTTGTGGCTCATACATGCACCACTGTCTCTTCTCTGCTCCCAGTCTCTCTCTCTGATAATCCTCATGGTATTCCACATTCATCGGACTGAAGTGCTCATATTGGTTATTTTCATCCAAGCTAACAATTATCCTAGCCTGTTGACCTCTCGGTTGCATTCGCCTCACTACACTGCCCCCACCTGATGACCTTAGTCAAGTAGTCAGCTATTTTTGGTGTCATGTTTCTGTTCTTTTTCTCATCCAGGGCACTAAGCATTAAAAATCTTACTATATGGGCAATAGCCCACTGAAAATATATATATATATATATATATATATATATATAAAAAAACAAGTACAGAGAGAGATAAAACGTTGCCTTTTCAATGCAACACAATCTTGAGTGTATTTCTAAGATAATAAAATGCAACAATATCTATTTATTTCCACTGAATATATATATTTAAACAAATATATTATATTAAGTGTATTTCTAAGATAATAAATGCAACAGTATCTATTTATTTCCACTGAATATACATTTAAAAAAAAGCAAGTACAGTGAGAGATACACCATTACCTTTTCAATGCAACACAATCTTGGGTGTATTTCTAAGATAATAAAATGCAACAATATCTATTTATTTCTAGTGGCCCTCCAAGGTATGCCCGCCCAATAATTCAGATAATTCTGGCCAGCGCTGAACAAAACAAACCGATTCCCCAAAGAACCGCATCATCTGAACACGCTGAACTGAGTCATTATGGCTCAGCGTGCTGCATCCATCATGGTGAGCCTCTTCCATCTATCCCTTTTTTAACACAATGACTCCCCTGTCTCCCTCTGAGCTCTGTGAAATATAAACAGACATTTGCAAAATGCTGCTCTCACGATCCTCAGAGACACACTTCCTCCTACCATTTCATCCCCTCTCCCGCCTCCTCGCCGCTAATATATTCTTTTGCTTTGTGCTTTCATTTTTACGCTTCCTCCATCTTTTCCCGCTCTTCTCTACTTTTTCTGTCCCCTGCTTCCTGTTTGCCTTTAGTCTGCCTTTTCCCTCTGTGGGAGGTGTGCGTTTTAAATCAACCCCTGAGATGCACACTGTCTGCGACCTTCATGAATCACTGTCTCTTGTACTTCTTTAATTTTCGCCCCTTTTCCCCTTTGTGATTTCCCTTTATATTCCCAAATCTTTATGTGGGGCATCCCCTCCTCTTCTCTCCTACACCATTCCCACCTCGCTCCGCTTTCATCCCTCCTCATTGTCCAGCTCGCCTCTTTTTTTTTTTTTTTTTGTGTGTCCCTCTCAGCCTCTCTGGCTACTTCATCCTACCACTTTGAGTCTCATTTACAAAAGCTGTCCTAAATCTGCATAATTTTGCATTAAATTTGTTTAGTTTTCCCTGATGGAATGAAACAGGCTATTGTTTCTTTAATTATCCTTGCTGAAGAGCTTGCACAATGAAATCTGGAAAGAAGAGTATCTGTGTAGATGTGCTTGAACGTGTGCTTGCAACCTCCTCATTTCAGTGAGTCACTCTTTAAATGCTTCTCTTCTCATTTACCTTAAGGAAAGCAGAGAGCCGCATTTCAGGAGCTGTCAACCAGTCCTTGCTCTCCGAACACTCTCAAACACAAACACACACACACCCTCCTGCACTTCCGTAAGGTTACATGTCTATACTCATGAGGCACAAAAACACTTTTTTTTTTCCTCCTGTCCGAGGCTGCTTTCATAAACAAAGTTGGAGGATGTGAAAAAGCTTGTATACATGAGCTGCGGCTTTAACGGCCAGTTTAGATCGTCAAACGCAAACATGCTCTGACATTTTCGAGACAGTGCTGCATCCCTAAAATCCCTGTTTTGGCAATGCCTTCTGCAGCGCTGTGAATGATAAGCAGACACACAAACCGAAAAGGCAGACCCGTATACAGAAACCCCAGTAAAGTCTCTGCAGGGCTCTCCTCCTTCAAGTCTTTAAGTAAAAACAATTTCTGGCAGGCAGGAGAAGCAGGTGGGGGGGGGGGGGGTGCTTATGTGTCTGTGTGTTTTCTTATTTGTGCCGGTGCAGAGCCCCTGCAGGAACCAGAGCAGAGCTTAAGGAGGTAAGCACTGCTCTGAATTCTGAAATACGCAGCAAGAGGCGAGCTGAATGAGGTGAAAAAGATGAAGACGGTATATGGCAGGGAGTCTTGAGTGATGAGGAGCAGACTGCTTGCCTGTAGGTTGGAGGCAGCTTTGTCTCTTACCTGCCAGAAGATGTTGTCGATGGTGTTCCCCAGGAATCCTTCTCTGTTGTCGGACGACAGCAGCTTGGGCCCCAGTATCGTCATGAACTCCTCGAAGTCTACCTGGCCGTCTCCTACGAGTGGACACACACACACACACACACACACACACACACACACACACACACACACACACACACACTGAGAGAGCGGCTGCTGCAGCACAAACAATATCAGGCAGACATTTTTTTTTTCTACCTGAAGCAAAAACAACGGAAATGACAGGATTATAGGTGGCGATGCTTTGATTTGTGACACTAATGACACACAAAAAAAGTTAAAATAAACATTTGTCAACTCAGATTTAAGTATTTTTGGGGGGGGATTTAGATGGCATTTCAGGCAAATTAACTTCACAGGACACGTCTCTCAAATGTTTGCATTATGTATTCTGCTGCTGCATGTAGTTAATGATAGCCATTAACAGCGCGAACAGCTCCATTACAGCTCCTGGTAAACAGTATCATCCACATGCAGATTCATAGCATAGACGTTGACCTGAAGATATTGCAATCAGGAAAGTCCCTTTTATTTCATTTATAGTTCATTATGGTACGCTCGGTTGCATATTAAAATGCTTTGTACAAAAGCAATTGCAATGGATGCTGTTCAGTAAATTGCCTTGCAACTGGATTCAAACCTATTGAAGACAATACAACAACAAACTACGCAGTATTTCACAGGGAATGTATATGACAGACCTACACAAATTAGTGCATAATTATGAAGTGGATGCATAAGGGCACTAGGTTTTCAAACTTTAAAAAGTTTGAAAGGTTCTTGAGTACTATGATGAGCCATCTATTCCGGCATTTATATAACTTCAGGTCTTTTTTGGTTATGTTTCTACCTGCTTTGCACATCTATCGATGGCAATCTTTTGCCCATTCTTCCTTATAAATGAACTGAAGCTCAGTAATTTAGATGCAGAGTATCCAGGAAGAGCAAAATCTCCGAGATTTTGGGCTGGGTTTAAGTAAAGTCTTTGGTTGGGTCTTTCTGACACAGGTATATGCTTTGATGTAAGCCATTCCATTATGGCTCTGATTGTAAGTTTAGGATGGTTTTACTGCTGTCTGCCCCACTCTCAAAGTGAGTGAGCGAGTTAAATAATGGATATTTAAGTTATACAGAGTATAAAAACAAGTATAAAGTTGTGTAAATAAAGTCATGACATTATTATTTTGCTAAACAACTTTGAAAGTTCAGATAAAAAGCAAATAGTATTTGAATTTAATCAGCTTTGTTTTGTAAATCTAGGCCTTCACCTTGCACCACACATATCACTGAAACGGAAGACGATTACAAAAGTAGTTTTGAGGAGATTGTTAACAGCAAAATAGAAAAGTAGAAATAATGTCTATGACTATTTAGATATGGATATGAGATTAGTGAACTCAATTTTATGTTGTAGCTGGGCCATTCACATACATTTGAAATTTGTCCTATTCGGCTGGATGATTTCCTCAAACTGTAAAAGTAGCTAAAGTTATTCCACTTTACTAAAATGGAAACACACGTTTTCTTAAATTGTGAACCACTATCTTTACTTCCTCAGTTTACAAAAATGTTTAGAGAAATTATTAGACTGTTTCATTTTTTAAATAGATAAAAATTTTATAGTATGGGTCTGTGATAGACTAGACACCCCTCGCCTGATGGCTAAAGGAGGTAGGCAATACAAGAGATCATAGTTTCCTTATTGCTTGCTTTTTAAAAAAAATCTGCCTAACAAAAAAAATAAACAGATGTTTACATACAAAACTTCTTACGTTTACTGTAAAGTAGGAAATAAACACAATAAATTGTGACTACAACATCTTGGTTACATCTATAGCAATTTTAGTGTCCACACAACGAGCAAGTGAGAAGTTATACATGCTTAGATAGACAAAAATCCAGGTGAAGCCCTACTGTGTGGTGCCATTTGGCACAGTTTGGCACAATTTTTAAGATTTTGGAATTTGTTCTTGAAATTAAAAATGTAAGATTTTATAATATATTTCGTAGATACTTTTGTAGAGGAGTCTCAGATGAAGATCTGGACATATGATAAATGTGTGTCGGTCTCAGTTAGTCAGCTACAAGCGTGGTATTGTTGCTAAAGTGCTCAAGCCCCCTTGAAAGGCAGATTTTATAAGTGAACTCTGCCTCAGACGTCTCCCCAACTCTATCTCTCACCTGTTTGGTTTGCTCCCTGTTCTTCATGATGCTGTTTGCCCACTCATCTTCAACTTTGTGTGTGTCTATGGCATGATTCCTAACAACGAATCATGTCATGAATACATGAAGGGTTTGGAGTACTTATGCAAGGCGTGGTAAACAATAATATCAGGAGAATTCCTAATTTCATTTGCCTACAGATACATTTGATCATCAAAATAAAATTAATTAGGTACTATTTGTACAAAACACAATCTGGTGATAAATGCTAATTCTGCGTAAGACTCTTCTAACTTGCAGAGCCTTTTATTTTGGCCACATCTACAAAAGGTACGGTTTACTTTGAACAGTGGTTTCAAAGAGATTGGATTTTGCCTTGAGTTGTTGCCCAATTACCCAACCTCTACTGGAAAACATTAGTCAAGATGAAAACTGACAGAAGATTACAGACCTGTCTGTGTCTATAACGTTGAACAGTGCCTAACATAATGTTCATCACTGCACAGCCGGATTAAGTCCTCAAAGAAATGATCCTCTGAGAGAGCGTAATTTAATCTTATATGGAATTAATTGAGGTTTAAAGAGGGATAGTTCCAGATATACCATTAAATCTTAAGCATATATTTAATAACATAAAATGGATATAAAAACACTGTGCAGGTTCTGATGTGTCGAGTGTGGAAGCCAGACGTATACAGGGGTTTTTAGGAGAGATAGCATCTCGCCTCGGGACAAATGGCAGTGCTGCTTTCAGGTGGTCGGTTACTCACAGAAGCAAAAGCAAAAAGCTTTTAGCTTTGACCTTTGATATTTATGGCAAGCTGTGAAATCAAGAGCCAAGAGCAGTCAGATAACAAACCGCTGAAAGACTGAACGGATTGTTCCTGATGCGAGTTCTGCCTCGGAGTAATTGCAATCGGCGGTGGATTTACAAGTCGAGCGCGACTTTTAAGTGCGAGGAGCAGATAGGCCCGCTCTTTATTGTCTCGGGGGAAATTTGCCGAGCCTCAGGTCCTTTACAAAGTGTTTTAATAAAGAATCTCGGAAGGAAATCCAAAGCAAGTTAAAGAGGCATTTTGATTCAAATTCAACACACAGTAACTCTGCTCAAAGACATTAAGCCACTTTATAGGTGCCCCACTCCTTTTCATTTTAATACAAAAGCATAGAAAACAAAGATCTACATGCATGTGTAGAGCAGAAACACATTTTGCATGCTCTGCACACGCCCCCCAAGCGAGTGTCCTTATGTAACGTCTCACCATCCATGTCCAGTCTCTGCATAATGATGGCCAGCTCCACTTCGCTGGGCATGTAACCCAGGGAGCGCATGGCCATGCCCAGCTCCTGCTTGGAGATGAAGCCATTCCCATCTCGGTCCAAAACTCGAAACGCCTCACGGATCTCTGCAGAGCAAAACACAACCTGTCACTGCCAAGTGCCGACTTACTCAGTGCTTCTTTTCATTCTTAGCTATGAGACATATTTTTTTAAAAAAAATACACATCATTGAATTTAAAATGCAACTTAAATAGATGAGCAGAGTCAAATACTGCGATGCTACGGTCATGCAGCATCTGTTCCTGTTGGTCCTGGTGTGAGAGTGTCTGGCTGATGAGGTGGGAAGGTGTTACATGAAAAGACGACATGTCTTTAAACTCTTTCTTCTACACATATTATTATATACTATATTTATAATATGCCTTATCACATTGAGTGAAAACATAGCTTAATTGTCTTTAGACCCCTTTGCACTTCTTTCTGATGGGTAATCATTGCCGGTTGCTTTTTTTTTTATTTTTCTTGATTGTGTGCTTGCTGTGTGGATAGGGTACATATTCCATAATTAATTTCATATTTGTTTCTAATTATATAAAGCAAATGCCTTGTCATTTGAAATATTTTTCTTTACCACTTACTGTCTTATTGCAATAATCTGACGCATTTTATTATTTGGTTTGTAATTTTAAAGTGTTTTTCTTTTGCATCCTGACATTTTCAAATCCTTGTTTCATCTTTGTACTGGTACATAATGCATTGTGCTTGTCAGTGCTGCACAACTGATTTTCAGAAGATCCAGCAACTGAGAGGAAAGGCACAGTTTTTTTTAGATATATAAATATAAATATTATGTAAATTTTTATATTCAAATCTTCATGGTGTGGATTTTTTATAAAAACAAACAAACAAACATATTTTTGCATCTTGGACATAAATGCAGAAGGAAGCAATGTACCGAACACATCTGATTTCACCTTTTATGTACTTACACCTCTTTTCCTCCAGCAGCTTTTAACTCGCCTTAATTGACAAAACCTCTAGCATTGAATGTCCAATAATCTTCAGACTGTTAGCATTGTTAGGATCTTTTTTTTTTTTTTAAAGATCCGCATTTAATGTACATGTCAAAGGGTTCTAACAAGAGTTATTCATTTCATTTTGGTAAAGAGTTATTCATTTTCATTAGAAATTCAAAGGTCTTGAAACAGTACATAAATATTCCCTGATTGGTTACCATTTAAATTTGGTGAATCTATTTATCCACCAACATACATAGGGTGTAGTTTTGGTTTCTCTCATGTATAAAGAATGTGTTAGAGAAACTTAAATAAATCCATTTTTGTTATTATCTGTCTAGCGTGGTGTGGTCTGCACATTTCCCAGCTTGGCTTTAATTGGTTGATCAGCATCTCAGCATGACTCTTTCCCTGGAATCTCCAGAAATAGACTGCTGAATGCAGCTGTTTTCTGACTTGGTAGAGAATGATTAAAAAAAGCAGAACCAGCCAGAAGTTTTGCCCAATCGAGTCAAAAAAAAGGTCTGATCAACTTGTCCAGATTTGGTTCTAATAAGTCTTTCTATTTTAGCATAATTTGTTTTGCAATGTTTGTCTGATTTAGTGTATAACTCTTGGAATATTTTTATTTGTGTTCTCATTTGAATCACTTACATCGAAAGTAATGAATTGGCAGGAAATCCCAGAGTGAAGAGCATCCAGGAGACACGGGCTGAATCAGAACCAACATCTTTCTAGTATGAGTTACCTACCAAAGAATAACCATTCTAAGATTTTCCCATCCCAATGTGAGAGCTGTGCACCTGACTAATCCAGTTGGTTCTGTGAGTTTGCCAATAGCAAAATATTCAGACCACAGCAGGCGTTGTGTTTTCCTGTTGTATCATGGTGGTTCTGGGGCGAGAGGCTTACAGATCAAAGCTCGTTGTGAAACTTTGAACACCTACTGCCACACTTCCTCCTCACAAAATTACTAATAGGCACTAAAACTCAGAATTCTAGCCTGTAAAACCCATTTTTAACTTGTTTTGAGACTAATAAACTTGATAAAATCTCCCCTTAATCAGATTAAATAGCATTCAGAACATCAGATTTCTTATTCAGATGATTTTCCCTCTTTGTGGAGCCGTGATGAATAATTAAACCATTTCAAATAGACCTTAGCGCAATTAGTAATACAATTAATTCTTGATTATGTTAATTACGAGCGGCCACTGTTTTGTCTCATAATCTAAAACTGAAGTGTCAATATTTTTACACTACACTAACACTAAATAAATCAGAGAAATACACAAAATTCTTGCTTTTGTGACTGAGACTATTCAGTGGGAGGCGAAATGATTCATCTTTTAGACATGCTTTTCTGAGGATAGGTTTGACTTATTCTAAAAGATTATAAGAAATGTATCTATTTATTTTCCTTAATATAGTTTAATATAGTTTATTGCAGCTTGTCAATGCAATAACAATCATGTCATCATGCTCAAGTAAGAAGCTTCAGAGAATAAGCTGTCTGTCTTGACATAAACTTTGTAAAACACTTCTGGTAATGCGGCTCCTTTCTGCACAGCTTTCTATTCTCAGTTACTACAACTACAGACAAAAGCTTGAGAGTGTTTTGACCAAGGCTTTTCCATAAAAGCCAATGGCCGAGTTCTTGTATGTTTAAAAACTTCCCTGATTAGGTTTAGTCTAACTGCTTGTGGGATGCAACATGTTTTCTGTGATAACGCTTCCATAACCAGTCACTTCTCAGAGACCAAAGAGCAGACAGACAAATTAGCTGCGGAGCTGAACAGATCCCTGTGGGAGCTGGAGTCGGCAGAAGCAAAAACAAGTCTTAAATCACATCAGCAGTTAGCTTCTAGTGTAAGCACACTTCAAGTGTTTGTTGACCTCAGTGAAGCTGGTAACATCTGCTGAGTAACCATCCTGTTGGTGGCTGGGACTAAAACACCAGGGGACTTGACCCACTGAGCACTTTAACCTAAAGTCCCTTTAATAAAAAAGTTGTGTCATGGGCGTTCCGCTGTATTCGGGTCACGTGAGCGACCAATTTCTTTCATTTTTACTCGTGATTACATCGAATATTGCTTTATTGTGAAAGTCAGCCACCATGCCAGGGTGTTGTGCCGACAGCTGCAGCAACAACACGGATAAAGGGACGCGGATGTTCCGTTTTCCTAGCGATGAAGGGCGGCGAGTATTGTGGATCAACAGAGTCAGTCGCTTGGCCCAAGAGACGAAAAAAACTTGGAGACCTACTAAAAACTCTTGCTTGTGTGAGGCTTGTTTCTCAAGTGTACAATATCTAAAAATATTGAATAATAATAACCCAGCCCTTTGACTAATGACTAATGACATGTTGAACTCATGTTAAACATGTCTATGAACTTATAATGCTTATTAAAATCAAATCACCTTTGTCATTATTAATTACTTGTTCTTATTATAACCTGACAACCATCATATTTCACACCTGTTCATATGGTTCTGTGACGACCTAAAAAAGTACCTAAATTGCAAAGCACTTATGTGCTAAAACTGGACAGAGATAATGGTCTTTAGTTTGGGTTTTTCCTGTAAGAGAATTAGAAATTATTTATTCCGGTTTCTGGTACGACTGAATAATATAACAAATAAATATGCTAGTACTAGAGGACTTTATAACATGTCATGATTTTTGTCCTATGGGATCAATTCTGGACTTCAAGACAGGAAAAGAGAAGTATACAGTTCACTTAAAAATGTCTCTCTCAAGTCTTATTAAAATGTAATATCAGCTTTTCTGGATGCCTAGTAGGCATCCAGAAAACACTCAGATAGTTGTGATAGTTGATCATCAACACTCAGATAGTTGTGTTTTATTCAGAATCAATGAACTTTGCAGAACACCTGCCTGCAGGGTATTAGAAGGTGCGAAATGCACATAACATAACAGTGTTAAAGCGCCTGCCTGTGGCAAGTTTAGACCCAAAATGGCGGCACTCGCTGAGTTGGCGCAACTTTCATTTAAGGGACTTTACTTTAACCCAGAAAGGATGATCCACAGAAACCTTTGTTACACACATTTTTAACTAATGCGAGCTGTAACGTGGGCTGTGGAAACGACGGTGGCCGACAAATGGCCAAACGTGCTGCACATGAATGGTTCAAACTCCCAAAAAAACAAATGCGCAAAAAAAAAAAAAATGCCACTGAAATGTAAAATTAAAAATGCTGCAATCAGAGAAAATAGACAGAAGCGAAATGAAAAAAGCTGCAAATACCAAAAACAACAGCAAGTCTAAACTTTTAAATAAGCTGCAAACCTCTCAAAAACGTGTGGGACTCACATGGGGCCAGACCCTACAGACATTAATGTGATACCCAGAAGAAAGTTGGAGGGAAGAAAGAAATGTTTTCTTGTCGTTTTTTAAACACGGTGCTGTAATATTTCACAATATTACAGGACATCAGCATATTTATATAGCTAATATTAGCTTGCTTGTCTATACCGTGGGTCTGATCATATGTTACTTGGTGGTCAATTGTTTTGGAGCATGCATCATTCATGTGCGTGGCGCACGTTTGGCCGTTTGTGTTTGGCGTGTTTGGCGTCGTTTGCTGGACGGTTGCACCAACTGGCAACCGTAGGCAATATTTAGGCTGTGTGGCATTCAAGATTTTATTACTATTTTCTCCAGATAAAAAAAACTCTGTGTGGTTATTCAAGAATAGAAATAAGACATTATTCCTCTTTACTTGTGGGTATCAAACAATCTTGGTGTTGTTAATTTACGAATAAACTTTAATAGCAACTTTAGTCTAGCAGCCAATTGTTTAACAAAGACAGTAGCACTGTCACAGAGGACGACCGACATGAAAACGATACATAAAAAAAAAGCTATTTTTTTTTAGTTTAGAAGCAAGTCTTAGTACGACAGCACAGCCAACTGCCACAGGAAACAAGAAAAGCAGTATTGCAGATATTGTTTCTAAAGGGGTGCTTGTCATTGTGCTTCACCATTTCAAATGTTTACCGTTCTGGTATATTCATACCAAATTTTTCTAATGTACAGAAAAAAAAAAGTCCACCTTGGGGCAATTCATACTGTCGTCTTCTACCCACCCTGGGGTCATTTCTTACCCACATTGACGACAATTGATTTAAAGTAATTTTCTTTAATCGACCTATAGTCTACTGTAAGGAAATGTGGTAATAAATCTCACGAATCACATCGAGCATAAGGTCACCCAAAGTTATTTTGGTTTGATCAGGGTTCACAGACTCTCTTACAAGAGTCCTTTGGCCCAAATAGAGAGCAGAACTGCAATGAATCAAAATAAAGTTCAGACTGAGCCCAACTCTGCTGGAGGTTTCTATTCCTGTCCAAAATGGAGTTGTTTCTTTCCAGCATTGCTACAGGCTTTCTCAGGAGTGACTGAATGTAATGTACTAGACTTCCTTAGATAGCTTATTATCAAGTGGCATTATAAACTGAATTTAACTGCACTGCAATATAGTAATGTTAATGAACGTGAAATGGTTGTGGATATGGAAGGTTTCTCTATTCGGGTTGTATCGATAGATCTGATGCAGTGTTTCTGGATTTGATTTATAAAAGTTTAGATTTGTAGAGAATTGACACAATGTAATTGAATTGAAAATCAAAAAGAAGAATCAAATGCAATCTTCAGAATTTATTTTTTTGAAATTTAACTTTTATTTCTTTCACTATAGATGTTTGTTTTACACCAACCGTTTTGGTGGATATTTTTTGAGCTGAGGGCTTTCACAGGAGTTTTTAAACCTGGTGTTGCTGAGGAGATCATAGAGTAACGGTAAATAACAGCCATCGTTTTAAGGGTTTGTTCACTGTTGTTAAAAGTGGTTTGAAGTCACTCTGCACTGAAAGCCTAAAGCAATTGGACCAGAGAGCCATTAGAAACTATCATGCTGTCATGAGAAAAACTAAGCATATCCCATAGTACTGTAGCTCATTCAACTACTTTTAGTATCTATGGTTTGCAAAAGTCGATTTTTTGTCTCATTTTATTAGTTTCTCACATGGTTGTGGGGACATTTTCTTTATAATATCTCTTCAGCTGGTTGAGGTTTGCTGGTTTTCATGTCTGCAAAACCCTTTTAAGGTCTCATCACAGTAGTTCAATTAAACTTTGCCACAGATTTTGTTTTGTTTTGTTTTTCCTGTGATTATTGTAGCTTTGCTGTTGTGGTCATTGTTCTGGTCATGACCCCATTTTGGCCAAACTTAAGCTGTCTGACAAATGGCCAGACATTTGGCTGCAGAATGGTTTACAGAGACATTTACGGTGGATTTAATGACTTCAAGGTGCCAAAATGATGTAGCTGCAAAACAAGCGGAAACCATAGTTTTACCACAGCTGTGCTTGACAGTTGGTATGAGGTGTTTTTACTTATTTGCTTTTCACCAAACATGGCACTTTGCATTGGGAAAAAACATATTTTGGTGTCATCTGTCCAAAGGACATGGATCTAACCTTGCCTGCAAGCTGAATTCTCGTGGTATTTGTGCGTTCACAATCCCATGAGAATCCATCCTGTCCCGCTCCCGCCTCAACCTTTCAAGGCCGACTTAAAACGGGCCGGCCAATCACGTTGCAGTATTATGCTTTAAAGGAGAAGTCCGGTCAACAAGGAAAAATTAGTGGATCATTATCTATACCTAAAACTAATATGCCTGTGGTGATTTCATGAATTTAGCGTTAATCAGTAAAAAAATAAAAGCATAAATTGTTGTCTCGATCACTGAGTCTGGGGGGCGGCCATTATTGCCCAAATATGGGCAATAATGGCCGACTGACATCACAGTGACGTCTCTGTGCGGTAAGGCACTGTGCTTCACAAGCTAATTCAATAGCAACTATTGTACACAGCTGTGATCAACAACAATTATTTTGGATTTCCAGAGGACTTCACCATTGAAATTCGCGAGAGCTATTGTTGAAGCAACAATGCTCATGTGCATGACAGTTGGATGTTCCAATACATCTGGTAAAAGTGAAAAAAAACATTTGTTTTTTCTCCTTTTCGATTAATGATCCATCACGGGTTCGTCGTTGGATTGCCTACTTGAAGAGGGAGGATTTGCCACCGAACTTCTGGCCAGAGAAAAAACGTCATCTTTAGCCAACATTTTGAAGAAGAATGTCTTCAAGATGACATGAGAGCGAGAATTTTCGGTAGGTTTTTCTTTTTTATAATGTAGAATTTGCGCAGATATTTGTTTACCCAACCAGAGGGGCGGAGGGACACGACACACTTGGAAAGCATGCTCACTGTTGTGAAGCCCACTTATTTTATGCGACTTTGGTCTTCTTTTTTCTAAAGTTGCTTGTAAATTTCATGAGTTGCGGGTTGCAGTTTTTTGGGCTTATTTCTGAAAGTGAAGTCGCTTGTTTTGGCTCTAAACTAAGTGATGCTGAAATATCCCTCTGCCTCATAACACACTGGAGCTCATTCTAACAGGAGCAGAGTAAACTCAGACAGAGCAACTCTGCCCGTATTTTCTGCAGTTCACGGTGAAATAACTGATAACTGCTGAAAGTAGATTAGGCGGTGCAGATCACCATTTTGAGCAGAGATTGGTTCTAAAGATGAGTTTTATACTCATCTTAGAACATTGCAGAACCCAACCCATAAACCGTACTTTAATGCTTATTTGTTTTTTTTATGTCTCTAAAATGTAAAATTAGTATTACTTTAAATTTAAATGCTTAATACCATGTCTATCTTTGTTTAAGAGGTAAAGAAAATATTTTGGCATGAAAATGGGTATTTATTTACAAGGGGACAGATAGGGCATTGGGACTTGCTCAACAGCCGATCCCGCAACCTGACGTCACAAACTGGGAGGTGGCAGTACTGTTCTTGACCAACATGGATGCCTCCACTAAAGCACATTCAAATGAAAATTACTCTTAATTAAAAAAAAAAAAAAACGTATTATTTATTGAAAACTATGTAATACTTTTATGTTTAAAGTAGGCTACTTTCAGCAGTTTGAATTCTGATTTTCACCGGACTTTTCCTTTAAGGCGGAACTTACCAGCTGTGACGGAAACAAGGGTTGGCGAGCCCACGGCTGAATCAACGTAAACATGGCAGCGCAG
Organism: Fundulus heteroclitus; assembly: GCF_011125445.2. NCBI lineage: Eukaryota > Metazoa > Chordata > Actinopteri > Cyprinodontiformes > Fundulidae > Fundulus > Fundulus heteroclitus. The sequence goes on along the minus strand of NC_046371.1, from coordinate 16,508,132 downwards.
GAGAACTCACGCCTAGCTGCTGCTATCACATCTGTTTTGTCAGAATGCACGATCTGCACGAGTGTCACTATCCAAATAAGTATGAATTGACCAGCGTAACCCAAGGTGGTTTCTCATGGCGCCTGCTACTTACGACTCTTTCATTTGACACCATAATTGGCTTAAATCCACCTTTGGTAGGCGGGCACTAGGTGTCGATTCGCCCAATAAGCTTATAAAGCTCTGCTGAATGTCTCTCCTGTCCCCGAACGGATTGGATGGGAGCAGACCCAGATTGATAATGTGCAGAATGGAGAGTGCTGCACCTTATCAATCTGGCTGGCCAGGTTAACATTGGTCCAAAAGTCTTATGTTTTGTTTTTCCGGATGAAGCATTGCAAACTTTATATACATTGGCATATATTTGCAGTAGAGAAGAAGCTTTCTCCTGCACCATTTCCCATGCACTGAACTCATTGCATCACATTCTTATTGTGCTGTCACAAACATTCATTCCTGGAAACTTTGGCAGCTGTCTTAAATGTTTTGCACTCATGAATATTATTTCTCCCATAGGGAGAGTGAATTCAAATGGCACAAATAGATACAATCTAACAACTTTCCTATATTGATATTGATAAGCAGCAACAATTGATGATGTATTTACTTCCTGGCATTGTGTTGAGATACACATGAAGGTTTCAGACCAACAAACTGCCTAGAATTATGCTTTTATAATATAATAATGATGCTATACTATGGAAGCAGGAAGGGACAATCGTTTTTTCTAATGGCTGTGTTGAAATTCATCTAAACTTTTTCTTTGCACTGCTTTGTGATGAGCGATCAATTATCCTCCCCATCATCATGCCATTTCATTAAAAAGCCTGTTGTAATAATACCTTTGTAATCTTCCAGCCTTATTTTCCATCTTGTACTTATTTTCCATCCGGCACAAAAAAATCACTGCGCAATTATGTAAACAATTATGTTTCAGTTATGTTCCTAGCACCAAGAACACTGAATTCAAAACTACTTAATTCAAAACCATGTGTCATCTGATGGTGTCCCTTAGACAAACTGATCCATGAGATGTAATTAGTGATTCGTAGATTTTAGCAGGTTTGTAAGGAGCCGAAAGGTGCTTCCCTGGAGTAGATAAGGAGCTCATCCATTAACTGTAAGTGCAGGAGCCTTTCTCACAGACAAATCAAGGTGAGTGTCAGCTGCTTCTCTCCCATACCCCCCTCCTCCTCCACTGCCTGTCTAAGTCCCTTTTCTTCTCTCTCTCTCTGTCTCTCTGTCTCTCTCTCTCTCTCTCTCTGTTTCGCATCTTTTTTATACTCGCCACATCTTACAAACCCAGAGGGGCCTCCACAAAGCACAATCACCGCCATCGCTGCCAAGAGCGCTTCCGATTCTGTGTTCCCACGCAAATAAGGATTCTTCCTAACAAGAAGTAGTGATCAAACGCACACAACCGAAAGGGAATGAGTTCGTCTGTGCAGCAGAAAAACAGAGAGCAGCGAGGAATGTCTCACCGCATGTCCACCACAGTTTACAGCACATTACCTGTCAATCATTTGATGTATGCAGAGCTCTATCTATCTATCTATCTATCTATCTATCTATCTATCTATCTATCTATCTATCTATCTATCTATCTATCTATCTATCTATCTATCTATCTATCTATCTATCTATCTATCTATCTATCTATCTATCTATCTATCTATCTATCTATCTATCTATCTATCTATCTATCCATCCATCCATCCATCCATCCATCCATCCATCCATCCATCCATCCATCCATCCATCCATCCATCCATGATTTGTGTATGCATTGTTTCTTCTGCACCTATTTGTAAGTATTATTCTCGTCTTGATGTGCTGCTCTTCTCTTCCTCCGGGTTATCTCTGCCTGTTCTGTCCGTATTTTCTCTGCATGTTGCATGAAAGCTAAAGCTGAAAGATGAAGTTCAGTCACAGCCACCGTCTAAGCCTGTAAACATCCCCCATGGCTCATAACTGGACGTGTCCTCCATGCAGCCACCTCTCATTTTTTTTGGCTTTCTCCAAGAAGCGAGAATCAGAGGCAAGACGAGCTGCTTCGAAGGAGGGAGAATGTGCAGCCTCCCAGAACCCACTGAGATACATTTGTATGCAGCCCAACAGTGGGGACCACGTTTTCAATAGGGTACAAATGAGCTGGTCCCTGATGTATAGCTGTTCAATGTGTGTGTGTGTGTGTGTGTGTGTGTGTGTGTGTGTGTGTGTGTGCGTGCACGCATCCGCCAATGGACGCGTGTTACAAAGGGACCCCTCAGGTCTGTACATGTTCACACACTAAAAGCCAAAATGCTTTAAAAGTACAGAAAGGGTTCGAGGCGGTTCGTTTCGAGGGGTGATTAACAATTCATCTGTCGACACCAGCAGATAAACCTGCGAGAAACCTCTGAATCTCTCTGAAGTGGGATTAGACGTGTTCAAACGCAGGCAACAGCTTCCAGCCTGGATAATTTGTCCACATCAAACAAACTGGTTGTTTACACAGGAGCTCTGGCTCACAGAAGGTTCACCTTAGAGTTTAGGAGACGGAATTCAGTTCATACAGTTCTTTCAAAAATAAAACTTTTGCCTTGTTTTCCACAGTATGTGGCTTCACGACCACAAACTGCAATGCGTTTCATTAGGGTATTGTGAGGCAGACAAAAAAACAAGGATCATAAAGTTGCACGGCCCCTTTTACTATGATTCCTAAATTAAGTCCAGTGCAAACATCTGCCTTCAGAAGTCACCGAATTCCAGCTGTATGTAATTTACTTTCAGTATAAATTTAAATAGCAGACAAAAACATGTTTATTGAACATTGGCAAGCTTAAAATCATGATCCAATGAAAAATTCAGTTTAAAGTTCACCACAGGTTAAAGGGGGTCAAAGCAAACATGTCAAAGAATGTACTCTGGTCAGATGAGACCAAAGATGAACATTTTGACCTATTTGCAAAAAGCAATGTGTGGCATAGACTTAACCGTGTACAGCACCCTGAACAGATAAACTTCATTATGAAACATGGTGGGGGCAGGAAAAGGCTGTGGGGAGGCTTTTCAGCCATGAAAGGGAAGCTAATCAGAGTTTATAATAGAATGGGGCTGAATACAGAACAATCCTGTGTTAAAATATTCAGAAACTCTTCAGTCAGTCTGAATGAATTTAAGGTATTTTGCAAATACCAACCAAACAAACAATATGCATACATTTCAATCAGTAGCTGTGCAGAGCTGATAAATATAATTTTAAAACAGTTATAGCTGTAATTGCAGTGAAGGTGAATCTACAAAGTATTGATTCATGGTGATGTGAATAAAAAACACTTTTAAGAGTTTTATTAAGAAATGTTGAAAGAAATGTATCATTTTCCTTTCATCCATGTTATGCAACAACTACTGTGGGTCAGAACAATAAAATATATTGAAGTCTGTAGCTGTGATATGAATAAAATGCAGAAGAATCAAGGGGTGTTTAAGTGTTGGCACGGCACTGTATGTAAAGAAGCTCTCACAGGTCCAGGTCCCGTTGAAAGCAAACCAATCATAATGACACATTTGAGTCAGTGCAGAAGCTCTGCTTTCGGTGCAGAAGTTCTGTCTCTGTGAACTGGGCTGAGTCAATTTATGCAACAGGGACATTGGATTAAGAGATTTGTACAACAAAGTACTTCATAGCAAAGCGCAGGGAGCGTTCATTCAAACTGCAGCAGGGCCTCGTGTACAACACAAACAACAAACAGCCAGACTTCCAGACACACTTTCATGCTCAGTCCTCACTCTGCGGCAGGATTACAGAAAAAGAGGCGTTCGCGCTCACTGCACACTGGAAGTCTTTATTTTGATCAAAAAGCAAAATAAAATAAAATAAAATAATGAATCATGTATCTCCAACTCAAGCAGATTTCCAGCAGTTTATCAAGCAGTTTATTTTATTTTTCATTTCTAGAACAATTAATTACAATTGTTAACCTCCAACAAATGTAATCACAGACGATCATCATAAAAAACACTAAATCCTGAGCTTTTACATCAGTTACAACTTAATGCGATATTAATGCTGAATGTCAGTGTAATGATGTTTTACTCAATGCTCAGGCAGAATCAAACTGTGAGGCCAATCAACGTGTGCAGGATATGCTAATCAGAGCTGAACCACCGAGCCCGTCTTCTTTTTGTGGTGGATGTTTATATCTGGGCTGAGCTGTAATTTTATTCTTCAGCCTCCCTTCCTTTTTTTCTTGAAACCTTAAGATTTGCTTGCAGCCTGCTTGTGAGCCGGTTTGTGCTTGTTGCACCATTTTGACCTAATTTTAGAGATGCTGCTGAGCTCCACGGTAAATCAAAATTCGCCTTGTCGAGTTCAACGTCACCGTGACTGATTGTAGGGAACGGTCAGAGTCATAAGAAACAAAGCCCCGGAAGTCATTTTTGGTTGGTTAAGTACAGAGCAAATCGCTCCACTTTAGCGCCGATTATTGATGTTCGCACTTACTCTCCCGCAGTATTTATCACATCCAAGCCAACTTTTGTGGGGACTGGTAGCATCAATTTTCATGCAAGATAAAATATGAATGGGAAACTAATTAGGGTACCACTCTAGATACACTGGTGTTCTGTCAAGCTCCACTTCCTTCTGAGTTGTCTGACTGATTTTATTTCCTAAGCTCCATAATTGGAAACCAATGCATCCAGTCAAGCTCTGACAGAATGGCTAAATGGGAAATCTTCACCTCCAGAGAATTGGAGCGTTGTAACTGCATTGTTCCACCAACGGACCATTAATTGTCTGTACCTCACACTTTGTTCTGCATCCACACATTCCTCCTCCTCCTCCTCCTCCTCCTCCTCCTCGCGCCTGTCTCTGCCGGGTCGGCACACTCACCTCCCAGCTCCTCAGTGGAGAGGCTGGTGAGCTGGAAGGCTTCGCTGCCCTCGGTCAGGGAGCTGCTCAGGTAGTTGTCTGGATAGAGCAGGCCTGCCCGCACATGGTGGAATGGCATCTTTTCCCTGCAAAGCAAAACCAAGCGTCACATGTGACAGTATAATGCACAGTGGGACACTTTAAAAAACTGATTTGAAGACAGTATCAAGAAAGCGTACTGCTTTGCTGGACTTTAAATAAAATATAGATTCAGAAACGTGGTTGCGTTGTACGGTGGCCGAGCGGTGAAAAAGGCACTGCAAATCCATAGATGCACTGCAAACACAAAAAAAGATTCTAACACATAAACACACAAAACACATGGAATGGAAAACTGCAGCAAAAAAGAGAAACGCTGCAATCCCAGAGCTCCAGACCACTCCTTCTTGTGGTCTGGAGCTCTTCTGTTATGTGAGGCTAGTTTGCAGATTTTTTTTAACTTGCAGTAGTTTTTGCTACTTGTAACCTTTTGCCTCAAAGTGTTTTGTATGTTTGTGTGTCAGCATCATTTATGTTTGCAGCATGTTTGCGCTTTGGGTGTCAGATTTCTGTGATTGCAGCGTTTCTATTTTGCTGCATTTTTCCATTGCATCTGTTTCTGTGTTTGCATGTTAGCCTCTTTTTTGTGCTCGGAGTACTTTTTGTGTTTGCAGCATATTTATGTACTTTCAGTGCATTTGCACCCCTCGGCCATTGTAGTACGGCATTGGCTGTTTACGCTGCACAGTTCCCTTTAACCCCCCCCCCCTCTCCCCTCCACCAAGTCTATTTTAAACAATAAAATCTGAAACCTGATTCTGTGAAACATTTGTCTGATATTGTTTGCTAATTTACACATCACACTGTCCTTTTGCTCAAGACTTCCTTCAATAACAGATTACCTGCCATAATGGATTCAAAGATTAAGGCTGGGGAAAATAAAATAAAATAAATAAATTTGCAGATACATCTACATACTGTTAAGCATCTATTTTTTTTCCTTCTAAAGTGTACCATCAGGATATGAGAAACCTCTCTCCGGCTCCCTTTCCCCTCCTCTCCCCTGCTTCTTGTTCAATAGAGGAGAGAGTCATGTCAGCAGTTGTTTCTTCTAACCTTCCCTGTCAAATCCGCTGGCTTCCCGTCCCCCAGGAGTATCCCCGCCGCCACATGACACCCCGACATGAGACCTCAGGCCTTGCAAGGGTGTCAGTACGCCACAGCTGCCATGGCTGTTGCGCGATCAGAGCAGTTCTTCTTTGATTTGTCAGAGTTGTCCTGCTGAGGGCTCTTTGTTTTGCAGCATTCTGACATTTTGATGATATGCTTCATGTTATATTCTTCCTAATTATAGACGTGGAGGGGAGGGTTAGAAAGAAAGACGGGCGTGTGGGAGGGAAAGAAATCCTGAGGATTGTTGAGCCGCCAGTTGCCAGGACAGAAGACGCAGGGACGGAAGTGGGCATATATCTATGGTAACTAAAACAGTCACTCTTTATCATCACGCAGGAGAAGATTTTGACCTGAATTCTGCGCGGCTCTTAGAATCCCAGCAAAAATGCTGCGGAGAGTGTGAAAAAAAAAAAAAAAAAAAAAGGGAATGTCTGCTCTGATGATCAGCAAAGGGGCACCAGGTGTGAAAGATGAGTCTCTGAATGAAACAGTGATAGACAGCACTGTGTGTATTAATGCGTGTGAGTGAAGTGGCATGAATGTGTGCACAGCTCGCGAGCTCCGAGGAAATTTGCTCTTCAGTCCATCTGCTACTGAGTCTAAACATGCCTCACCTGCACGCCAAACTCACTCAGGTCTCCACAGCAACATGCCTCTGTTCTCAAGACAAAGGCGACGTCGGCCAGCACGATGAACACACACACACACACACACACACACACACACACATCCATTATTACTCTTAAGGCTTTGAATCACATATTAGTCATGCTAGTGGCTGGGTTCCTCTTGGGTGAGCAAACATTGCAGGTGAGGAGCCGGGAAAAACAGCTAAATGACAGACAGAGACTATGACATATAGGATTGCAGTGAAACTGGCCATATTCTGTGTATTCCAGTGACTGGTGAATGGATGCAAATTAGCCAGATTGCCTAAAATGTATGAAATCTGACAAAGAAAAAACCTTTTAGGTCACACCCTCTAAAACAGGAGGTGCATGACATGACACCTTTTTAATGGCGCGTTTGGAAATCTCAAACAGTAACTACATATTGGAATAATAAAGCAAAAATAATTTTATGCGATTATTTGTATACCTATGCATCTCTTGTGTTTGAGGCCATTGCTTTTTATTTGAGTGCTATGATATCTTTATAGCTTTCTGTAGTTACTAAATTCTGTGTGATGCAGCATTTTGTATTTTGCAAAATTTAGCTGCAAGGTTTGTTTTTTTTTCTTTACTATTTATGCCAACAGCTATTCTGCCTTTGTTTGCCACTACTAGCAAATGATTACATAGCTGGAAAAACACAAAATTATGCCAGACTTGCTTTCTAATGTTTGTGTAAATGTGCCTGCAGAGATGTAATATGTTCACAGCACACTTGATTGAGCTGTTGAAGCACATCAACGTATTGGGACCAAAAAAAAAAAAAAAAAGCTAAAAATCACCCTAATTTTTCAAAAAGGGTGCAAATAAACACAAAGACTAAATTCCAAGGTCAAACAAGGAAAAGTATTTCATGATTTGTCCAGGTGTTGGGCGCCAGAGTCAAACTCAAAGCCTCCTAAATGGCAGATGAATGATTCCCCTCTGAGGCTCAATTAACTTATGTTAAAATCACTCCAGTACTTAGACTTTAGATTTCCACAAAGTAACCTTCTCTGTTTTAGATGAACTTGGATTATCAAAAATGCCATAACAGTTATAGAGATAATTTTGTATTCCTTTATTCAAAGTCAGAACCTACATTTTCTTAGTGTTTAGTAGCATTCCCTTTAAGTAACATGACTTGAGTCAAACATTTTGGCTTTTTTTCCTCAAGCTTCTCGCCATCATCATTTCCCGATAAAACAAGTGAAAACAAAGTTTCTAAGTCGCTTCTGTCAAATTCTCAGTTGTACTGATATCAGAGCTTTGTGGTCGCCACTCCATGTAATTGACTTTGTTTTCCTAAAGCCACATTGTAACAAATTTGGTGATATGATCAGTGTCCATTTGGAAGAACCTTTTGTGGCAAAGCTTTGACTTCCTGGCTAATGTTTTGAAATGTTATTTCAATATTTTGCATAATGTCTCCAATTATTAAAAGGTATTGTCTTCCTGTACATTTTCAAACTATAATCTGGCTTTTCCAGTTGCTTTTGGAGTCGTATTTCTGCCTCCTGGTGGTCTTTCAGCTCTCAGCTCTCTTTCAGCTCATGTCTGTACAGGACTTGGTTTACCGTGGAGAGCGACACCTTTGTTCCTGCTTCAGCCAACATCTTCATAAGGTCTCATGCTTTTATCCCGGGGTTACACACAAACATTTACACCAATACATGTTTGTCTTCAGGACATGGACCCATCTCCTTCCTGAACAGCATAATGGCTACACATTCCCTCCTTGTATGCTGTTTAAGATTGTGAATACACAATGAAAGAGATGAAAGAGAAACCTTTAGGCATCCAGAAACTGTACCTAAGAGTGAACCAGATTCGTAGAGGTCCTTACTTGTCTTCTTGATATCTTAACTGATTTCTCAGGATTGTCCCGTAATGTCACACAGCAAAGTGGTGTGTTTAAGGTATTACCTTAAAATACATCCACAGGTGTGCCTCTGTTGTTCATAAACTGAATCTTACAAAGCCGCGACATTCTAATCTGGGCTTGCTTAAATCCTCTGAATAAAAGTCTAAATGGGAGTTTTCTTTTATGCATTGCATGCTTTTTATTTGCCAGCGAGACTGACTTATGGCTTAGAAGCAGCATATCAGTCTGGAACGCAGTGGATAGAGCCCAATTTCAAAGGTTGGACCAGGGTGGGACCAGGTTAGAACCAATCAGATAACTACAGGTGTGACACAAAACTTTGTTTGCTTTTATTTTATCCCTTACAACAGCCAGTTGTTGAGGTATTAAAGATATATCCAGCTCATTCAGGACATAATAAAGGGCATCATTAAAGGAACAATAGGTAATAATGACACCTAGTTCCTCAAATCAATGTGATATGCCCTTTTTAAACGGTTCTGTTGCGGCTGTGAAACACCACTGAACTTTTACTTCCACAGGACAGGTATATGATGTTATATTCTGTCCTATTTCCGGTCCACTTCTCTTACTGGCTTCCATGTTAGGAGGCTGCTGCTGTTTTGCCAAGATAAAATGCCAAATGTTGCGCTCTGCTTTGGGAACCATGGGAACTTTCAGATGATTGGCTCAGGAACCAGGAAGGTGATTTTTGTGTGTAAGAGTGTCTACATGCACTAGGCTGGAAACGGGTGAATGTGACCGTGCACCTGGTTTTCTGTTTGTCCTTTTGTCTGATTGGGTTTTGGACTGCCCCCTCATGTGGGACATCTCAGGTCTCCACTAAGTGTGGAGCACATCCCCCGACTTGTTAGTTTTGGCTCAGGGATTCTCTGATGCTCAACATATAAAGCCCGCCCACACCTGTGATTGGTCGGTATCAGGAAAGAGGGTTCTATGGGAGCAGTTCCAGACTCAGGTCGCTGTATAGAAAAGCTAAAGAGAAACTGAATCTGGCTGGCCAGGCTAGGGGGGAGGTAGCTATCCATGTGTTGGTTCCTTTAGGCCCCTTTCCTCTGGGGGTCCTTTAAGGCGTATAGGGTTCTGATTTCCCCTGTGTCTATCTCAACGCTCTGGGGGGTGAGTCTTTGACTTCTCAAAACCACTATTGAGCATTTTTCTTATGGATAAACCTGATATACACAAGTGCACTCTCACAAACACACACAGGTGATTGGATCCAAGTGCTTACAGACTCACTTCTATACAGAAAACCCTATAGTTAGCTTTGGCTGTCAATTTATACATCTCGCATTAAATAATATTATGTATTCTTCACTGATGTTATCAAGGCGTTGGCTGTTTGTACGTGTAATATTTTATCAGTTGTTTTTTCTGTTATTTTTATATCTCTCTCTGCAGGTGTAGAAGCAGATTCGGAAGATATAATTCTGCTATCTTTTTCCTCTCTATTTTTGTCGCCTTTTCTCCCTTTTTAGTATTTTGTCTCATCTTTTTCTGTTCCTTTTTTTCACTTCTACCTTCACTTTTTTGTATCCATTGGACATTAAATAGTCTCAGAATAAAATCTAATAAATGTATTTGCATATATATATCAAGCAAAGCAACATGGTGAAAGCAGTAATGCTCCACTTGTGAAAGTAAAATCTGTTGGGCTCTCTTTGGCATTAAGAGATCAATTTTTAATGCTACACTGCCAGACAGGAAACGTAAGGAAAAAAAAAAAAACAGGAAGTAAACACGGGCTACACTCTGGACCGACGTCCTTATGGACCGTACCTCTAGGTTTGAAAGGAGAAAAAAATTAACTAAGACATTGTTAATCGAGAAGACTGATTGTTTATAGAAAATGTTACTTCCATCCCAGGTGACAAATGAAAATGATGCCAGCTACGTCAGTCTAGCTGGCCAGGCTACAGTTCCCTTGTAGGAAAGACATCCTGAGTTCAAATCTCAAACTAGGGCCTTTCTGCATGGAGTTTTTCTATATTCTCCCAATAGTTCTCTTTGGATGCTCCAATTTCACAGTCCCAAAACATGATTGCTACGTTAATTGGTTGCTTTAACTTGTCCTTGTGTGTGCGCGCATGCATGCTTTGGTGCTTCTTTATAGGCTTGTGATGGACTGGTAACCTGCCTCTCACCTGTTGACCGCTGGAGAAAACCACCAATCCCCCGTGACCCAGCGTGGAGAAGAAGGTATAGACAAAGGATTAACTTTTGAATCCAACTTTTTTCTTTTAATTTGTTTTTATTCAATTGTTCACTTTTTTTTAACAAGCATATTTTGGTATCAAAACAATTTATATGAGTGGATAAGCAAACTCAGTTTCTTGAAAAAATTTGAAGTACCTCGTCAATTTTTTATTTAATTACTTATAAATTATCTTCTTTTTTGTAGCCAAATTGCAATCTATAGTTTCATGTCATCATTATATATTCAGCCTGTTGTGACTCTGCTCTCTGAAAAGCTGATTGATTTGATAAACAAAACCAAACCTGACACTTTGTTTCCTTTCCCCCCCTCAGCTGTGAGCCATTTCTCCTTTTGTAGTTTGTGTAGGAGCTGTTGACAAGTGTGTGCTTTGCACACTATTATTTCTTTTTAAAATATTTTCTGCCAGAATTTAGATTTTTTTGATGGTTTCATGAGAGGCAAAGTGGCAACTTGACCTTCTTGTCTTTCAAAATACAATGTAAAATTCAACAACAAATCAGCTTTATTGTGATTTTTTGTTATGTTATTGTCCATGATGTTTATTTAAAACTCCGTTGGAGAAATACTTTTTTTTGTTGAACATATGGAAAACACTATAAAGGAAATTTGTTGAAATGGAAACTGCAAATGAATGCATGCACACTGTTTTCATATGAGGTCCAATGCGTTTCATCGGTTGTGAATGTATTTTTTGACAGAAAAATATAATAAAAAGGTGCTGATTATCACCATTACCATACCATTATTCACAAATTGTTCAGACATTTTAAATTAAAAAGTGTGTGCAAATTAATTTCAATTATTGGACAAATTAATTAGACATGTGATATAAAAGTAATTTGGATATTTCAGCATCCATCTGGTCTCATAATAATTGTTCCCCTCACAAAAAACACCCACTCAGCTACGACAAAATCCAGCAGACACACACACACACACACACATAAGAATCACAGAAATGAAGTCCATTTGTATTCTTTCTCCTGTATCTGTCATTGTCTCTTATCCTTTCTTTTTTTTCTCTCCTTTTTTAGACCAACTTGTGAAATCACTGAATGTTGTCAAAGAGATGGACATCAGAGCTGACAGACACAGTCTTTACCAGAAAGCCTCCATCTGATAAGCTCCATTGCCTCCATTGCCTGAGTGCAGGAAGAGGAATGACGTACAGAGGGACGGGTATGCGGGTTGATAGGTGGGATAGGATGGAATGGAGGGAAGAGGGTGCAAAGGGCGAATGAAAGTAGGCTGGCTGGCCATGTTTGAACTGTGGGGTCACCTGCACACCAGGGGGCCCGGTTTTCAGTCTGCAGTCAGAACAAATTTACACCCAAAGGAAAGGCTCAAATTAAGGAAAAGAGACTGAGAACAGGCTTCGAAGGGGAGAATCAGCCTTTTTTCACTCCACATTCCTCGTATTATTCCCAGGGGAGACAAATGCATTACCAGAATGGCAGAAAGGGGTCAGAACAGTGTTTTTTTTTTTTTTTTCAGCAGCACATCCGGAGACCATCACAAGCAGACAGCACCGGCAGGATAACATAGAGAAATCAAACTGGGAGTTGTGTTCAGGCACAGTTGAACAGACATAAATGTGATAAGCAGTGCCTTGCAAAAGTATTAACACCTCTTAAATCTTTTCACATTACAACCACAAACCTAAATGCATGTTAGATGGAATTTTGGGTGAGGCCAACACAAAGTTGTGTATAACGGGGAATAACACATATTTTTTCCTTTTTTTAACACATAATATAAAAATTGTGGCATCCATTTGTGCTCAGCGACCTTTTAATCTCATACCCCCCAAATAAACACCCAGTGCAACAAATTGCACAAGTATAAATTAAGCTTTTGTGTTAAGGCCTCAAAGAGCACATAAGAGAACAGATAGCACCACGAAGATGAAGAAACACACTTGAGACAGATCAGGGATAAAGTTGTGGAAAGGGACCTGGATCAATGTGTACTTCTGTGCTTTTTTGTCTCTCTTGTTGTGTCTCTGCTCTGTCTTCTCTAACCCCCAGTCGGTCGAGGCAGATGACCGTTCATACTGAGCCAGGATCTGATGGAGGCTTTTTCTTCCTGTTAAAGGGGAGTTTTCCTCTCCACTGTCGCTTCATGCTTGTTCAGTATGAGGGATTGCTGCAAAGCCATGGACAATGCAGACGACTCTCCCTGTGGCTCTACGCTTCCCCAGGAGTGAATGCTGCTTGTCAAGACTTCCTTAGATAGGAAACATTTTGACCAATCTAAAAATTCTTATCCAACCTATATATTCTGATTGAAATTGTAAAGTGCCTTGAAATGACATGTATCATGTATTTGCGCTATATAAATAAAATTGAATTGAATTGAATTGAAGTGAATTGAAAGGTTTAAAGCAAACTTGTGGAAGAGCAGCAAGATTTCAAAAAAGTCTCAAAAACCAATAACGAGAAGGTGCTCTGGTCAGTTGTTAGAAGCTGCAAAAGACTTGAGAGGCCGTTCACCTTTGACCAGGACAGCGACCTTGAACATAAAGTCAGAGTAACAATGGAATAGTTTAGATCAGGAGTCAACAATCTTTTTCTTTTTTTTCCTTTATTATCAAAAGAGCCATTTTGGCCTTCAAGCCCAACAAATAAAGCTTGTATAGAGTTTGAAAACCTACTTGACCCATGAAAAAAATAACTCCTAATATTTTACAATTACATAATATTGAAATTTTTGTTTTGTTGGAAAACTGAAAAAAAATTGAGGTTCATTTTAGATTATAGATACATTTTTTTTTATTTATTAAGAGGGAAATTGTTTCTGTAGGACTGAGTTAATCGAGGACTTTACATATTTATGGTACACTGAAGAAAAATAAGTGTACTAATCGGAAAAATAAAGCGTAGAATATTGCGTAAAAGTCCAGTCATCTCAGAAAGTGACACTCATATATTATGTGCTATCTTTACACATAGATTGATTTATTGCAAGCCTTTCTTTCTTGTAATTTTGATGATTAAGGCTTATGGTTAACGAAAACCCAAAATACATTGTCTCAGAAAATTTGAATACTGTGAAAATGTATTCCCCTTAATCAGCTAATCAACTCAAAATACCTCTTGAGTCTTTAAACGGTCTCTCACTCTGGGTCAGTAGGAGACACAATCATGGGGGAGACTGCTGACTGGACAGATGTCCAGAAGGCAGTCATCAACACCCTTCACAAGGAGGGGAAGTCACAAAACGTCATTGCTGAAGAAGCTGGTTGTTCACAGAGTTCTGTATCCAAGCAGATTAAGAGAAAATTGAGTTGAAGGATGAAGTGTGGTTGGAAAAGATGGGCCAGCAACAGGGAGAACAACAGCCTTGAGATGATTTTCAAACAAAATCCATTCAGGAATTTGGGGGAGCTGCAGAAGGAGTGGACTGAGGCTGGAGTCGGTGCCTCAAGAGCAGCAACACATAGATGAATACTAAACATGGGCGAAGGAGAAAAGCAACTGGACTGTTAGTCCAATGTCCTGTTTTCAGATGAAAATAATTTCTGCATCTCATCTGGAAATCAAAGTCTGTTGTCAGGAGGCAGATGAGAGACACCAGAGCCACCGAGGCAGATGACCTGTAGGCAGCTATTAAAGCAATCTGGGCTTCCATTACACCTACGCAGAGCCACAGGCTGATCTATGCCACAAAACATTGATGCAGTCATTCCTGCAAGAGGAGGCCAAACCAAGTATTGAGTGCATAGAAATAGCCATACTTATTTTCCTAATTTTCCGAGACACTGAATTTGGGATTTTCTTTACCTGTGAGTCATTAATCATCAAAATTACAATAACATAAAGCTTGAAATATTTAACACTGTGTAATGCATCTCTGTAAAATAACAATTTCACTTTCTGAAAGAAGTAGAAAATATTGCATTTTTACGCAATATCCAAAATTGTTTTTTTAGATTTTTTTATATTTGTAGCCTGATAAAACTAGAGGGTTGTAAAGATTATGATCTGTATCATTCTTTTGTGGTAATTCTCTGCAGATATAGCATAAACCAAACAGAAGAACGGCTAAAACACACCTTTCCTGCTGCCTTTATAATTAAAACCTTATCAATGTCTATATCACCTCTGTTCAGATTGTTTAATATCCTCAGTAGAGGGACTAAGGAGCCTCTTGTGGCTCTGAAATCGCAGGTTGCAGACCTCCGGATTAGATCATACCATATTCATGTGTTAGAATGAAAAGTTCAAAGTCCAAACCTAGACCTGAAAGTTTTTATGCACAGATGTTCTTTATCCAATCTTACTGAGCTATTTTGCATTGATGAATAGAGAAAAAATGTTTAATCTCTAGCTCTGAAGCTGGTAGAAACAAAACCCAAAATACTTTTTGCTGCAGTTGGAGCCAAGTACAGATTTTTATTTGTAAAAAATAAACAAACAACACAAACATATTTCCGTTCTTTTCCTGCTGTTTTCCAACAATGCACTACCGTGTGTTGGTCTGTCATATAAATTCCCAGTCATTTACATAGAAGTATGTGGTTGTAACGGGTATTATTACTTTTCAAAGACATCGCAATTTCTCCAGTGCTTTATTTTAGTAACATGTAAATCAACAAATACATCTCTCCAAACCACTAAAAGAGTAGGTCGCTCAATAAAGGCTCCTGCCGGCTGATGGAAAACATGAAACAGCCGTGGATCACTTGAAGCATCAATGCTAGATGAAGGTAAATCACTGTGATTTATCATTTATCAAGACTACAAAGGATGACAAAGAGGGAGGTCAATTTATGGATCAAAGGAGGGCATGTGCAACCTCAACAAGTCACCTACAATAAAAGTGCTTTTTATTGGATTTATAGAATTTAAATCAATAATAAAATGATAAATGGAAATCAAATCATTCCTAGTGTCCTTGCTTTCCCTCTTCAGCAAAACAACCCATTGTCAGCGTCCTATACGGATGTCACCTTGGGCACAAACAGGCAGTCGCAGCACAGCTGTGATCTCAGCTGTCTTTCTCTAACCCATCAAACCCGCATTCTAAAAACATTTCCTCAAGAGAGGCACTGCATGTGCCGCCTACAGTCGCCTCTCTTTAAGTTACGCTTCGGTCGCTCAGATCAGTCTAACCATGAAATTCGGCTGCTGCAACAGTTTGTCATTACAGTTTTGGACATATCAATCAATCAATCAATCAATCAACCAACCAACCAACCAACCAATCAATCAATCAATCAATCAATCAATCAATCAATCAATCAATCAATCAATCAATCAATCAATCAATCAATCAATCAAATCCAAACTGTCTTCATAATCTAAGGAAAACTATACATTTCTAATCTTCAGTTTATTTACTAGAATCTGAAACACTCTCAGCCATCATCAGGCCTTCAGAGAGGTTAATCCAGAGGTGAGGACCATTAAGCTAAACTAAGGCCTTACTTTTTAGTTCTGACTTGTGTTATAATTAAAAACCTTCGACCAGAAGACCCAGGTATTCGGAGAAGAAATATTTTTTTGCACATTCCAACTAAATTTGTCTTCTGCATTTAACTCATCCCTTGGGGAGCAGTGGGCAGCTTTAGAGCGCCCGGGGAGCAATCTGGGGCAAAGGTGGCAGTCTGCGGGGTTCAAACCGGGCACTTGCGACCTTTTCAAAGTGCAAGCACATTGCTTTAACCACTAGGCCACCACTCCCTTCTATTCAAAACATTTCTGATAAATTAGATGGACTAAGCGCTTTAAGAGCTTTCAAAACCCTCCATGAGTTTCACATGTAGCAAGCGTAGGGACTTTGCATTTGGTGTGGTGGGGCTTTCTTCCTTGTTCTTCTTAAATTTCTTTGTGAAATTTTTTATTTTTTTTATCTTTTAGATTATACAAAAGAGCATTGCAATTATCCAGTCTTCAATAATTTCACTGCAATCGCTTACAATACAAATGTTTTTTTTTTCTGAACACATTTTTTGGCTTGGAAAAAAAACTGTTTTATTTATTGATTTTGCAGGGAATGGAGGATATGCAGAAGAATTGAGCAAATTGACAAGGGCCAAATTATGAGATTGGTTTATTTACAAAATGATAGTTTCATGTGGTTTCACTGGACAAAAAAGGAAAAAAAAAAGATAAAGCAGATAAAGGAATCTTGGACTTAAAAATCCAGCAGCATGCAAGTGACCATGAGCAGATTTATGTTCAAGTTTATTGTGGCAGTCTCTGACCTCTGGTACATCCACCCTCCCAGTCACCCCATAACCCAAAAGATTTTTATCACCAGCCACCTCCGGTTCTGAAACTGATTGAGCGGTAAAACAACGGCGGTGTTGAGGTGTTGATTTGGCCTCTAAATTCCCTCTCTCCAACTGAGCATCTGTGAGATGAGCTGCACAAACAAGTTCGATCCATGGAGGGCCTACTTATCAATTCGCAGGATCAGCTAGTAACATCTTGGTGTCATATACCACAGCACCACTTTATAGGTTTCATAGATTCCACGCCTCGATGGGTCAGGGCTATTTTGGGAGCAAAAAGAGGACCGACACACTCTCTGGCAGGCAGTCGTAATTTTATGCCTGAACAGTGCAAAATGCTGTTATAGAGGATGTTAATTGGGCTTGTGTTATCATGTTGCATTGTAATACGTGCTGTGTTATCTGTACAGCTATTGAAATTAATGTTTTGTCTCCTGATGGTGCCTCCATGATGAAGTGTGTAAAGCCCAAAGAGCATTGGACCAAAAAAGCTAACCCTGCAGGCCGCCCCAATTCCCTTGATACCTTTTAATGCATACTGATGAAGACAAAAGTAATCAAACTTCAGTTCATCAATTAGCAAAAACATATATTAAAGACCTGTTGTTGCTGTATCAACTCCCCAGACCACTCAGATCTTCTGGTTCTGGTCTACTCTGCACACCCAGAACCAGAACCAAACAAGGAGAAGCAGCATTCAGCTTCTATGCTCCACAGATCTGGAACAAACTTCCAGAAAACTGCAAAACAGCTGAAACGTTGAGTTCCTTTAAATCAAGACTGAAAACCCACCTGTTTAGAATTGCTTTGGACCCTTATTAACAGAAACATTGACAAACAAATTTGATGTGTATTGATGTTTTTACCTGAAACAATTTAATGTTTGTGACTGGTTTCACAATCGGTGACTGTTTCGATATGTTTCTGATGTTTTTTATGGCTTCATGATGTAAAACACTAAACACTGCCTTGCTGCTGAAATGTGCTTTACAAATAAATTTCTCTTAACGCATCACTACTGGATTATGGTGAATAACTGTCTTTCTGTGAGATGGTTTGATATGTCAATGACTTGTGGACAAAACACTAGACATTATGGTGTGACACATCTGCAGCAGAGGGAAAACACAGCTGGTATGTCCCAGTTTGAAATAAATAAAACGCACACACCATATGTAACTGTGAAGCTTGTTAGCTTGTGTCATCTGCAGATCTGTGAATGTTGACTATATAAGAAACTTAGATTGATCAGCTCAAGCTACAAAGATGCTGGATACAGGTGAATTACTGTCCTTCTCTCAGGTGGTCCGAAATGTCAATGACAGATTTCATCAGATGGGGAGGAAAAAAAAAAAAAAAAGACTGGACATCATAGTCTGACGCACCCGCAGACAAGGGGGAACACAGCTGGTGTCTTCCAGGCAGAAGCTTCAATCTGGTGCTACATGTCAAAAAATGTATATGCACACTAACAACCCCTCCCTCTCTCCCACTCGCCGACCCACGCATATAAATAATTTAAAAAAGCTGGGCTTGCACCTCCAAACTCGCTTTCCTAGAGGACAAACATCCACCAATTATCCTCAGGAGTGTCTCCTGCTCGGCATCCGATGATGAGAGTGTGCAAGACAGGTGACAGATCTGGCCATGATGTGACAGTGACTGTGGAGTTTAGGAGCATCTGGCGCTGACAGAGAGTGTTGTTGGGGTTTGGACTGCAGTCAGTCTCCATTTATCAAAGACGAGCCGCTACAAGCTGAACACCAGAGCCGCTGATGAAGCCACCAAGCATGGTGTATGATGGAGTGCTTCAACGCCCCGCTGCGCGCCGAGACAATTACACCGTAAATACACTTATGGCGAGTGATGGACCTATAATCACCTAATCACATCGATCAAACCCACGCAGCGCGTAGCCTACTGACGCGAGCCGCGCACTCTGCGTCCGCGCAGAGATGGTCAGAAACACGCTGAAACAGGGGGGCACACGCGTCGGGTTTGCCGGCCATTAAGAGAAGCATAAGGTGCTGATGTGTGTGTGTGTGAGAGAGGCAGCACGCACACGCACGCTTCGCGCGTCCACGCACATTACAACAGGTGCAGCCTGCCGGCCAGCGCGGCTCTGCGGGCATCGGGAGGAGCGACCTGTGGGTAATCATCTTCATCACCTTTAACACCCTCACTCGGAGGTGACCAGTGCGGCCATACCTGCCAAAGAAACTGGTCCCCCGGAGTCAGAGTCCCCTCCCGTTCCTTTAGCGCACCGGTGGCAGAGAGGCTGAGGCTGGTTTCAACTGCCGAGATGTGTTGAGTCCGTTCGCATCCGTCCTGTCCTCTGAAGGAGTCCGTCCAACAGCCCAAGATGGACTCATTCAGTCTCGCTGCTGGACCTGGCTTCGGGAATTCACCGGTGTCTCATGTGCCCTCCCTCACTTTTTTTTTTCTTCTTCCTCCTTCCAGATACTTGTTTAGAAAATATCAACTGGTGAGCTGAAAACGCTGGTGGGAAATGTTCCCCAGACCAACGTGAATTGATCAGAGTCTGTTTTCTTTTTAAAGCCCACTTCTCCAGGCCATATGTTGAAAATGTTGGGTTGTAGGGATGGAGCAGTTTGTTGCCCAGACGGACGCACCCGCAGCCGCCCACGGGTCTGTGTCTGAGATGCGCTGCTCCTTCTCCTCCTGCTGTTGCTGCTGGTCCTTCTCCTTCTTCTTCTTCTACAAACGACGGGGATCACGGTTAAAACTCAGTCTGCGCCGACGAACCACAAAGAGCGCGATCTGAGCTCAGATCGCCCAAGCAGCGGATTGAAAGGAAGGAATCTCCCGCTGCTCCCGGTGACAGACTTAACCCATTTAATGTGTGTCGGTCCTGTCCGATGACGGGGGGGACCGCATAGGAAGCGACCAGAGCTGCTGACGCTCAGAGGGAGCTCATCTCAGGTGTGCGTCTGACTGAGTGGAAGCGAGGGAGAGGGAGGGACTGCGAGGTCCGAGCAATTAAGGTTTAAGTGGATCAGAGAGGCACCAACATCCCCTGTCCCTGGGGGCGTGTGTTGTGTGTGTGTGTGTTTTCATCTATAGCCATTCTTCACAGCTGGATGAGGCATTGATGTCCAATTATGGTGTTTAGGAAATGACATCAGCCGCAGTACTCAAATGATGCAGTGTGTTTATAGCCGTGCCTTCTCTCTTCCACCCAAATATCCCCCCCCCCCCCCCCCCCACACACACACACACCTTCATGCAATCTGGAACATTTTATAAAGCACCTTCCTCAAGAACGCTTTAACAAACTTGGCGAAACATGCACATTTTTTCTGATAAAAAAACAACAACATCTTAATCCTTAGGATCTTTTCAACAAAATGCACCATCCACTCTGTAAGTTGACGTGCCTACAGATCAAGTTAATTTCTGGTAATGTTAATGTCTCTCTAACAAAATCGAAATACTTTTTTTTTTTAAATTGTTGAAAGCCACAATTGAAAGACAATTAAAGGTTGTAGTTTGCCACAAGTCATGCAGAGGATACAGCAAACACGTGGAAGAAGGTGAGCTAGGACAAGAAGTTTGATTCTGGTCAGCTAAGACCAGAATCAAAGACCAGAATCAGCCTTGAAAAACCAGAATCTCATTGGAATCATCTCAATTTCACAATGAAACATGGTGGAGGCTACATTGGGCTGTTGGAATGCTTTTTTCCCCCCTTCCACAGCTACAGGGAAGCTGGTCAGAATTGGTGTAAAATGGATCGATGTAAGTAAATTGCAATCCACTGAGAAATTCTGTCAGATGGTGGAACCGACTTGAAGCTGGGGCTGAGGTTCACCTTTTAGAAGGACAATGATACATAAACGTCCAGCCAGAGCCAGAAGGGAATGTTTTAGAGGGGCTCACTCAAAATCCAGACCTAAATCCACTGAAATTAAAAATCTGTTCCAAAACCTGAAGCTTGAGGCTCACCCATCCTCTCTATATCCTATCTGACTGAGCTGTGCTACAAGTCTCTAAATGTGCCAGGCTGGTAGAGCACAAAAGACTGACAGCTGTAATTTCCTTGAAAGGTAGTTGTAGAAAATATTGACTAAAGGGCGATGAATGCTGTATGGCACATTTACAATTGTCCCCTTGGTGGGGTTACTGCTTAAACCTCTTTTCAACCTCTGATATCTTCTGCCCTCCTCAGCTCGCTGATGTCTTTTGCTCCTCTCCTCATTAACATACCCTACCAGCATCCCTTTTGCAGCCAGCATACCAATTACATAATATACCCATCAGTGGGACCACGGCCGCTCTCTTGAAGTTCTCGCCTTGAGGTTGAACACCGTTTCCCCCTCTGCTGTGTGTCTGTAATTAAAAGTGGTTGCTGTGCTGCATTGGAGCAGCCGATTCTGTGCAAAGGGTTAACGCACTGCGTTTGCACCCGGGGGCTATGACTGTGTGATGGGCCACCAGACTGCTGTTTCTCCCTGGAAGCTGAGACAAGAGAAGGGAGTAAAAACAACACAAGTTAGCCTGAAAGCACTGTGGGCAAACACAACGAGTCATTTAAGGGCTTTAAACAGTTTTGTCTCGAGATTATGTGCAAATTAGTCACATTTGATAAACAAAGTGATTGAATTCTTGCCGCAATTATGCTGAAAAGGTGAAAGTTTTCCGGAAAGCCCTCGCTGGGCTTGTTTCTGGCACTGTCCATGGTGCTGAACGTCTGTCCCAGCGCAGCAGAGGCAGGACAAATGAAGGTGAAGCATGTGCCTCGTGTCAGCCTTTCGAAACAGACAGACTGCGAGCTATGGTTGTTCAAATGTGATTTGAGCTCCTTCAAAGAAAGCGCAGAGGAAGCGCTATTGTTTTCTTGCAGCACACAAATTTTATAATACATTAATAGAAAAAGATTGAAAAGCACTGATATTTCCACAATTTTATGTTTCTCATACATCAAAAAAATACCTTATGATCTCTTCCTTTTCTTTTTATCTAATAACCCATAGTTTAATTGCTCTGTGAACATACAACTGACTTTTTAATAAAAATGAAAGAAGATAAACCACAAACTGAAGTACATAAAGTAATGTTCTCGGAATCTAATCAGAAAGAAATGAGCTTGAGTTATTTGTGAGCCTTTAGAGATGGAAAGGAAATTTCCTTTCCTTAGATTTAATTTGTATGAGAAGAATGAATGTTGCTTTTTACTCAGAAATGAAAGAAGGATCTGATCTTGAGTATTCCAGCAAACTTAGCTCTGTTTAAAGCTCCAGTGTGTAGTATTACAGGGCAAAGGGGATTGCAGAAAGTCTATATGATTGTTAGAGTCTTGCCTTCATTAGAACAAAAATACGTGAATATTATTTATTTAAATAACATTTTTAATGCATTTTAAAGCCACCCTTTGTGATCTTTTTTGTTGTGCAATAGACTGTGTTGTTCTCCAGTCTCTTGTTTACAAAGCCGGGCCAGCCTCATGTGCACGTCCAGAGGATCAAAACGTTCCTCAGCTATATTGTTTGCAAAACACAGAACTACCAACTATTAAAACAGGGGCATTCATACTCATTTCCCCATATTTTACCTGCATGAGTGGGAAGTGAATGTGCATTTCTGGGTGTGAAATCTCCAGACCTACATTTCACCAAATGTTGTACAGCCCCTTATTAGCTGGACTTTTTTTTTTTTTTTTATAACATCCCGTTGTTACATTTGTTCTTGTCTGTAATTGCTTATTGTATGTCTTTGTTAATTGTTTTTTTTTTCTCATTACAACCACTTACCTTAGACAAATAAAGAACTCTATTAAATCTCTATTATTTGTCCTACAGAAAGGCCAGAATTTCCCTACATCTACCAAATACAATTTATTATTAGAAATAATTACCTTTCTTTTTCAAGCATAAAAGTATATTTATTTTTTAAACATTTAATAATAATTGGTACCCCTTAATGTATTGGCACACCTGGTAATAATGAGTGAAATACATTCAAAGAAAGTCCTGTAGTTGTTTATAATTGTTTAATTAAAGGATAATCCTCATACAAAAAAATAAATGTTAACAAAATCATGTAATTATTGGCACCTCTTCTGTTAAATATCTTTTACAGCTTCGCTTTTACCAAAGAGAGATAACTTAGTCTTGTCTTAAAACATTTTGCAATGTTAGCACATACACAGAGAGAGACAGAGAGATTTTTAAGCTATTTGTCTTTGTCCAGATTACTGCGTTTTCTCTTATTCTCTCTTTTCAACAGCTAACACCTGGTGTTTTCTACATTATATGAGTCTGGGGACTACGATGGTCATAGAAAAAGGCTGATTTTATGTCTTAATTTTTGTGATATGTTGAGCACATGTTTTGAATTGTTATGAAGCTTAAAAGGAGCAATAAGAAAAATTCCACCTTTAGATGAGGTGTTGAGCACTGTAGACCAAAACAGGATGTTTGACAAGCCCCCCTTCCCCTCCCCTTTTCACCCGTCGCCTCGTATACGCATATTGCAAAGAACAACTACACAGCTAAACAGCGTCACCTTTTGGAGGAACATGTCCAGTAAAGAAGTAACTCATAACTTTATAATGCTGGTAGCATGAGAACGTTTAGATCGTCTGGGCGTGCACGTGAGGCTGGCCTGGCTTTGTAAACAAGAGACTGGAGAACAACACAGAGAGATGGTGTCTGACGTCATACCATATTCCATCACAAATCTTCAAATAGATTTTCTTAGAGCCTTTTGAAAACAAACATGCCCAAAACTTCAAAGAAACTAAAAGTTACTCCACCTTCTTGGGGTGAGTATGAGACTCTTTTCTTAAAATATTTCCCTCATTTCAATTTTCAACGTAACATGTCTAAAAATTTCCCTATGAAGATGTTGATTTCACAAAATATTGAATCAGTGCTTTCTAAAATACAAAGCAACGAAATGCGCAACCAAATAAAAGGATGTAACTCACCGTGGTATCCTACAGTGTTTGGTTTATTCTTCTATCTGTTTGCCGTCACAAGTGTCTACTTAATTTATATAGTTAGATCCTTAGGAGAGACACATCCGTGCAGCGAATGGTCGGCTGAGGTATCATCTAAGTTTCATGAGGGGTTAAGTGTATTTCCTTTCTTTGGTTGAGAGATCCAATTTTATGCATTAGGTTTTAGGTGTCTGGGTCATTCAGCAACACAGAATCAAGCATTACTCCACCACACAACTAAATGTCAACAGCTTCTATTGTGTGCTTCCTTCAATAAGAACCTTTGCAGTGAATCCATAAAGTTGACTTATTTTAGGCATCTCGGTCCACAGCGCAGTTCCTCCCCGCTGACAGAGTAAAACACTTCGCCCAGAGTACTACATGGATTTTACGCTCACAATTGATACCTGCCAGGTGACCTGAGAGAATTGCCAATTGGCAAACACTTTGGGCTTTGCTGGTGTAAAAAGAGGAGTCGCAGGAGGAAGTCTTCAGCCGCCAAATGGAGCCACGGGGTACACTAACTGTGACCTCTCAACAAATCAATACAGAGAGTCATGTCTGCAAAGCAAGTCTCATTTTTGTTATTTTTGTTATGCGTTTTTTGGACTGTCTGACATTTTTTTTTAACTCACCAATAGAGATAGCACTTTATTCAGTCCCGGGAGCTTTAATTACTTCATAAATGAGTCCACGAGTAAAACATAGCCGGCGAGAAAGACTCAACACTCTGTCTGTTATTTAATTAGATTGTTGACAGCTAAGACTGCCAGGAATTTTTCAGAATGACATTCACTTAATGGTTTAAATGGAACCCTGACTAATCTGAGTTGGAGGGTTTATTAGGGCAACAATCTCACTTGCTGTCTCAATGGGAAAAGCACGCGACTCGAAATGCCTTTGTTATTAAACTGTTCCAAAGAATCCTTGAATTCGCAGTTAAGGATGGTTGTTTATAATGCCTTGCTGGTGGTAGTGATGTGGAACGAAGACAACGCTTGAAACACTGGAGGTGAAAATCAGAAAGGAGAGCAGAATCTATTCAAAAGTTGCATTTCAGGGCTGATATAAATCCTCCAGCCATCTGTTCAAGGTTAACATAACGCAGAGAGCTGAATCTAGAGGACAGTTTCACACTGTTTGGAGGAAGGACTCGTAGGACAGGTAAATTTACTCCTTGTGTTGAGAGACATGCCCAATTTTGACAAGCGTAGCAAATTAAACTGTCATAAAAATCAGGAAACAATGTGGTGAAAAAAAAGCTTTTTGCATGGGTTTCTAATTAGACATTTTAGCAAGAGCCATTTAATTTGAGCTTATGAAGGCCCATGAGGCTTAATCATCAGAGCATAACTTAATGCTGGACATTAGTCTACCTCAATGGGGCCCATTTATGCGAACTATGAGTAATAAATACATCATACATCTATAGCAATCATTGCACTCTGGGTAATGATTTGTAAAAAACCTTTACATCAATGTGTATTTTATTGTAACAACATAATGTAATAAATAACGCAATTGTTTTTCATTTTCACAAATCACAAATGGCACACTTTTTAGCACCCCTAAAAATATTTTACAAATGGAATTCTTGACTTGACATGACTTTGTGTTTCCTTGTGTTATATATATGTAATGACATCTGACAACCTGGGGTCACGAAATCTCAACAGTACCCATTAAACATTATCTACATGCCAGCTGGTTGGGTTGAAGGCATGCCCTCTTTGCCACCTTCACAAACACAAACAAACAGAATTTGCTAAACGTTAATGGAAGTTTAACCTGAAATGTGTACTTTGGTCAGAGAGACTAAGACTGACTTGTTAAGCAACAAACACTCCAGGTGTCTCTGGGGTGAAACAAGTTGGAGGAGCTGTAATCCCGAGGGGTTGTTTCTCTTCCAAAGGCAATCATCACAGCCATCAATTCAATTAAATTCATTAATTCATTTATTTATATAGCGCCAATTCATGAAGTATGTCATTTCAAGGCACTTTACAAAGTCAAATTCAATCAGATTATACAGATTGGTCAAAAATGTCCTATATAAGGGAACCCAGTTGATTGCATCAAAGTCCCGACAAGCAGCATTCACTCCTGGAGAAGCGTACAGCCACAGGGAGAGTTGTCTGCATTGTCCATGGCTTTGCAGCAATCCCTGATACTGAGCAAGCATGAAGCGACAGTGGAAAGAAAAACTCCCCATTAACAGGAAGGAAAACCTCCAGCAGAACCAGAACCAGGCTCAGTATGAACGGTCATCTGCCTCCACCGACTGGGGGTTAGAGAAGACAGAGCAGAGACACAAAAAGACAGACAAACAAGCACAGAAGCATACAATATTTGTCCAAAATGTGAACACTCCTTGTTTCTTGTTTGACAAAATTTTGAGGTCCTGGTAAATACTTCACCCGGTAGCATTGGTTCAGATCTCCAAGAACAATTAGATACTTTTGGGATCTCAGAAAATGTTCTGATGTCATGTTTGGTTAGCAGTTGAACCTAAATCCAGGCAAAAACCAGAGGAAGAGAGTTGAAGTGAAGGATCATTTAATAATATAGAAAAGGCAAATATACAGCTTAGGATGAGAGGAACAGAACAATGGGTAATATGAGGAAGTTACAGACATGGCAACGGCAGAATCCAGCAATATAACGAAGACAACCATACTGCCTTTAGAGGGGGAAGAGTAGAGAAAGGCATGGCAACATAGCTGAGCGTAATCAGGTGCAAAATGAGGAACAGCTGAGATCAATGAAGGCAGAGAAGCTGAGGTGGAAGAGAATAACGAGTTAATGCAAATTCTACAAATAACACAAAAAATTAGTGAATTAAATAACTACCACTAGAGACCATAAACAGCAGAGAAAAACAAAGCAATAAAATAAACCCAAAAAATCAGCTAATCCATGCCAGAAAACAGAAAATGGGATTTCACTGGGTCTTTCAGCAGAATATTGGTCTGAAAACCCAGTAGAAATGGTTCATAAGACACAAACTTGACCTTCTTCTTTGACCATCCAAGATCCCAGACTTAAATACTAGAGAGAATTTGTGAATTGAGCTAAATTGAAGAGAGCATAAGATGGGATCTAGGATTTAGGATGATTAAACCATAAGGAACGGTCAAAGAACCTGCCCTCTGTAGGCTCCGGCCTTGTGAAATGTTGTGGGAGAGGCACTGTACAATCCAAGAAACCAGTTTTACTCTTTAACCCCTCAGATTTACAGTCATTTCACAAGAAGAGTTAAAGGAATAACGTTTTATTCCACTTTTATGGGGATGAGTATATGAGATGGGCACTATCCCTTTGGATGAAAAAAAAAGACGATAGACAAGATATTAACAGAGTGCTGGTGGTAGTTTATTTCATTTCAGTTTCTTTTGTTTTCATTAGAGGACCGATAAAACACAAATGACTCAAAATGCAATTTCTCTCCCTTAAGGCCATATTTTGGCTGATTTGTGCTGAAGAAAGATAGATATTAAATTCGAGTCTTTGAATATTTGCTAGTAGAGAGGAGCATTCTAAAAAAGATCATTAGCATTTAAAAATGATTGTTCAGGAGAAGCAAACCATTTGCCTCACATGCAGGAAAGGTAACTCTAACGTGCTGTTTGAATTGTCAGTGTTCAACATAATAAAAAAACTTTTTCTTTCAGCTGAGTAAGGAAATAAAACTTAAATTGTAGGTTCAGTGCTGTGAAATGAAACCATAACATTGTAGAAAACACATTTCTTCTACTTTAACCACTTCTATCAAATATAGAGAGTTGCAAAAAAAAAAAGCGGAGCCTTGATCTAGCTTTCCTCCTGAGGTGGAAACCCAAGAAAGCAGATTACAGGTCCAGATCATAAACTTGCTCTGTAACACATTCCTCATCTCCCACATTCCAACCTCATTTTCATTAGCATTTAAATCTTGTCATCATCCATTCCACTCCACCACTCCTGGCTTGGTAATTTCATGTCCCGAGGCTTTGATGACCTTCCATGGGGAGGAATCTGGATGCTGTCAGCCAGAGTTTTGCGCTATAGGCATCATGGAGAATTAAATCTAAAAAAAGAAGCCCATAAGCAGGTTAATTCACATTCACCTGTATGCTCAGGGTTGTGAGAAGGGAGGTATATAAAAACAATCAGCCAAGCGGTGTATGTGTCTGTGTGCTGAAGTGTGAAGCGGGAGCAAAATAGACAAGGATCAGGAGACTTACGCTTCGAGGAGGTGAATCCTGCAAGCGAGTTTATCACGGTTTAAAGGTCAGTCAGCCTAATGATGTCGTGAGGTCCTGAAAAACTGCTCAAACACATAAATGGACCTGTTGTGTGTTTTTTTTTCTCACTGTCTGACATTAAAGTAGACTAAAGGTTAGTATTATATAATACTATTTATATTTGCCAAATGCAAGAAAAACTTGAGCATCGATGTTTTATATAATTATATTTGCCTTTCTTCCGATTTAGATTATGATTATTATTCCTTTTTAACAGTTTGCAAAATTTCAGATGGTTTTCTAAGCTTCTTATAGGTTAAATTCAACACATTTGAGTGAAATGAAGGTAAATCTGCAACACCTCGAACTCGCTGATTGTGTCACATCAAGAAAGTAACTAAAGCAGCTAGGAGCTCCTGAGGGGAACTAAGGACTGGATCAGCGTTGGGTTTGATGTCCAGATTTCAGAAGGTACCATGTTCATCTGTCCTAACAATTATATCCAAATATAAACAACTTGGGATTGTCCAGCCATCATATCATTCAAGAAAAGTGTTTCAGTGCAAAATGTGTGTATGAATCCCTGACAAAAACTCTGTGAAGATGCTGAATGTAAACCACAGTTATTAAATTAGGTTTGGGTAGTTAAATCCACTGACCTTGGGTTTAGGTATCCTTATTGTTCTCTCGGTCCAAAACCTCTGGTGTGAACTTTGGTCGTTGATTGCAAAAATGGTGACGAAAGAAAGGAAGAGAGAAAGGTGAGGGAAAACATTAAAAGAAAAGAAAAGAAAAGGTCACAAAAATAGAATAGAAGAAGAAAATAAGAGAGTACAAGATAACATCCTTGGAGTCTGCTTCTAAACCTGCAGAGAGAGACATAAAAAGACGAGCAAAACCAACCAAAGAAGTATAAAAGGTACAAACAACCAACATCTTGATAATATCACTGAAAAATACGCAGCATTTTTTAATGCAAGATGTGGCAGCCAAAGCTAATTATAGGGTTTATCTGTATAGAAGTGTATCTGTAAGCACCTGGATCCAAGCACCTGTGAGTGTCTGTGAGCCTATGCTTTATTATGTAAACTCTCTCTATAAGAAAAATGCTCAATAGTGGTTGTGAGGAGCCAAAGACCCACCAGCACAAAGCACTGAGGCAGAAACCGAGGAGACCAGAACCCCAGATGTCCGAAAAGGTTCACGGAGCACAGGAACCCAAGAAGGACCAACACAGGGATAGCTGCCTCCTCCATCCCAGAGAAGATCTACCAATATTGCCTGAAAGGCCAGTCAGCAAGGATGAAGCCATTACTCTTAAAGAGAGATATAAAGCCATTTTGCAGTTTGCAAATGTATTCAGAGACAAAACCTACATTTTTCTAGATTTGTCCTGTGGTCTGATGAAACCAAAATGAAATTGTTTGGGCATAACAACCATTGTTAGGTTTAGAGAAAAAAGGGAAGCTTGCAACGCCATACCAAGAGTGAAGTACAAAGGTGGAAGCATCATGTTTAAAGAAGATTTTGTTCCCCCGGCCTTTTCTGGCAGATGCCTGATAATGTTATTGAGCGTCAGAAGGGCTCTAATGGGGGCTGACAACCAATCAGAGCCTCCAGCTCAGATCAAGCGAATGCCTTGTATGTATCCTGCTTTACTTTTAATGTCTCAAAAAGGTCTAGCATGTTTGGAGAAATTTAAAATGTCTTTTTGTCTAACCTCATCATTGATGTTGCTTGTGTGACACATCGACGTGCAGCTCAACTATCCTGCCATGTTCAAAGACAGAAAGCCTTTTTGGTTTTGCTATCAAAAGATCATTTAGAGTGAATGCCTGGCAGAGAATGACATGAAAGCCAAATTTATGCATGGAGTTAGAACTGTGGTCTTACACGCTTGATCAGCTAATGGACAATCTGCTTGAATTCAAAGGCAGTTTTCAAAAAATTGCCTTCTATCGTTGTTTTGTGTCTCAGGCATGTTTCTTCTTTTTGTATTTTGAAGCTCTACTTACAACCTGGTTACGATTCATCACCAAACCACTCAAATAAATCTGTTTTTTTTTGTCCCTGATCTTGAGATTTTGATCAGGAGTGATAGGTTTCTATTCATGCAAAGCAATCACATTTTATCCAGGGATGTCTGCATTGTATTGCATATTTAAAGATTGTCTTTTGTGACAAAGTTGAGACAAACACCATTTACTGAAATTACAATGATAGTTAATAGGACAGATAAACCAGTTCTAAATTTCTTTCAACAATTAGGACGTAAAGCTTAAATGACATGGTTCATTTTACAGCCATTATTATGGATAATAACCTTTGTTCTTTTTGTTTCCTTACATATAATAGAGCCCTTAACTTTAAAGCTCAGCCAGAACAGTATTAAAAGAACCCATAAATCAAGATCTTTCTGCAAACTTAATTATGCAGTAAATGTGTGCATCCAAAGCCCATTAAAAGGTTTGCATTATTTAGCAACTATGAGCTCTGCCTTTTCTCTGTACATAAGTGCTATATTTGCCTAATGTAAATGCTATTTGAACTGTGATAGAAAAACAGGAACAATGTGCCTCTAAGAAAAGTCAATGATGCTTTACCTGCGGCTATTCCATAAGCTGTAAGTCACATATCCTCAGTAACGTATGTCTGACTGTCCAAAAACCACACAATTACACTTCTGTGGAGTCGCAGAAAACAAGAGCAAGAGTTGAACTGTAACTACCTCTAAATATTGTCTTGTAGCACAGGTAGTTGGAGATTACTGTGTGACTCATCGTTTTCCTTAGACAAACGCGTTCAGGAATGCACAATGAGAACAACATAAAAGCATGCATGTACATCACAAGTAGCCGCATTATCTTTGAGTTTATCATCCTGTTAGTCCGCATCGGATCAAAACCCCCATCTGTTCTGTTCTTTGCCGATTTCATCCACATGTTCAAATATTTATCTAATGTTTTGCTAAATTATAAAGCTTGGTTTCCCTGAGAATTCAGCAGTGCGACAAATCTTGGGAGAGTTTAATCTTTCATGAGTTTCACTGGAGCCATAACGGTGTCCGTTTGGACATTTCAGGGAATGTTTTTTCACCTGATATATATATTTCTTTAAATGTGGGGATATATAGAAATAAAATCATCTAATGACGAGATGTAATGCAGAAAATATCAGCTTTAGGAAAGCTCAGTGTAAAAATATCTGAAGCAGCCTTGGAAAAAAAAAAAAAAAAAAGAACTCAGTATCAGCTGCCCCCTTGACAGACATGCACACACCCACACACACAAACGCTGCCTGAATAAATCTCACACCTTGCTAGGTTTAAGCTGTTTGAGTCTGTCTTTTTCCTCTGAAGCAGGCAGCTGCCAGTCCATCATCCCTCCAGACACGCGAGTTCAGCAGCAGCACTTTAACGTCTTATCCTGTCTGGTTTGGCTTGAATTTATTTCCACCACAAGCACATATACACAGACATACAGAACGCGGACTGTCAGTACGCCTGATACAAATGTTTTTGTTGTGTGCTATGTGTTTCTGCACAGCAGTAAACCTGCACAGCAACGCCCAGGAAGCAGAAGGGAAGTGAATAGAAGCCCAGTATGAGCGGTGACACATACAGGCTCAAATCTTTACATACATCCACACTAATGTTAGCTTAAATATCCCTCAGCAAACTAGACTTCAAGCACATGCTTTTTGAGGCAGTCATCAATTTTCTGGATACTTTGGGATAATTATAACCCTTATGCTCTTCTCTCAAGTGAGCAGAAAAAGACTAGAATAGCAGGATCTGAGGCAAGTGTTTAATTTATCCCATCTGGTCCACTGCGGAAGTACACACAGAAATGGCATATTGGACAACCCTTGCTAATTTAAGGTAATAAAGCTTGTTGCCTTTTGAGAGGCAATTATAAACAAACCAAAGTGGCTGCAACTGATGACAGCTAATGTTTAAAGAGGACATATTCTGTAATGCGTGTTCGTGGGGAACCCAATATACAACCAAGCACAGGATGGCGTTTAAGGAAGTTTATTTAAAACATAAATGATGATGACAACGGGTGAGAAAGGGAGGTATGAGTGGCTGGAGTCCTCAAAGTCAGGTTAGACCAGGAGAACGCGGCAGGCGTGCAGATGATCAGGCGATGCAGGCCGATGCTGAACTGACCAGATGACTCAGGTAAACAGTGACTTTAGCATATGATGCAGGCGTGGTGTGAAGACAGAACCAGACTGGACCAGGAGTATCTGATCAATGTTGCAGGTAGAAACAGGCTTCACTAAGTGTTCTCGGTGTGAGCAGAGCGAGACACAGAATTCCCAGGAGGAACCTTTACCAGGTGCTGCACACAAGCATTAATCGACAACCTAGCGAGGGCTGGGCGAGAACAGGTCCAAATAATTAAACAGGCGGCGCGACGAGAGAACACTGGGATATGAACAACATATGCGAGCGGCGAGGCAAGATGCTCTGGAACCAGGAGCTTGAGTAAGGCAGGTTAATATAGGGAGAGTGACAGGTGAGTCTGATTAGTGGCAGCAGCAGGTGGAAGCAATTAAGGTGAATGATGGCTGGGAGGTAACGATGACCGAGGAGTATGGAGTGAGAATGGAAAGTCCAGACAGTCCGAAAACCAACAAACAAAAACCAAATCTAAGTTCCTCGTTATTGTTGCCTCCCAAATTTTTTTTTGTCCCCGTTCTGAGGTGCGTCTGAGAGCAACTTGTTTTGCTGCTGTCTCTTTAAATATGAAGGGGGCACTTCTCCCCGCAGGTTACAGAGCGCTCCACTCCACCCCATTCAGCCATGTTTTGAAGCATGCTGGAGGACGGTGTAATGAAATGCGTGGGCTAATACTCCCAACAACCAAATGTTTTGACTTATCCAACTGTAACTTCGCAATCCTTGAGCGTAGACTACAAAATTGCATTGAAAAAAAGTAAAAACGGTGGATTTGCAAAATTAGTTAGCTGGAAGTCCATGATCTTGTTTAGCAACTTTGCAGCAAAAACTGACATAATTGTTAAAAAAAAATGTGATAGAGAACAAAAACAAATTATTAATTAAAAAATATGACCCGAACAGAATATAAAGATATCTACATAGCTCCTGAAGAGACTACATTCAATTTTTCTGCATTCCTAGAGACTCTAACTACAGGATAAAACATGTTTAAAAGGGTTAAAAAAGGGAATTTTGCATGTTATGTCCCCTTTAAGCTAAAGGCTGTAAATGAGCAAAGACCCCAAGATGGCTGAACTTTTTCAGGTTAATAATTTTCCTTTTAGTTTATTGCAGGCATGACCCCGAAAATGAATGAATCCTGCAACTAAATCAAAAGGTGCTTTCACAAATTATTATTGTGTACACAATTATGAAACTTAGCAGTCTTTGTAGGTTTTTATTTTTTTCTGGGTTTTTCCTCGCTAATAAATTTGCTTGTTTTTCACTTGAATTGTATAGGATATCAGATTATTTTACATTTTCGGGTGATTAATCAACACCTCATTTTTTTTAAATTACAAAAACTGCCATTTTAACAGGGTGTATACACTTTTAAGAACCACTACAAACCCTGTGCACAACTATGGACATATGTAAATGATTCACTTCATCCAGATCTTCATGTGACACACACACACACATTCTCTCTGCCTCCTTCTGCCATCAGACCCAAATGAAGTCTAATTAAAGCAAAATTAAATTACTTTTAATTCATGATATGGTAATGCTGCTGCAGGCATCGCGATGGCTCTCCTAGAATGAGAAGCACTAAATTAACAGGATTTCACCAGAGCTCCAAATACAAGATTTATAGAGAAACAAATGCAAGTGATTGAAGATGGCCGCAAAAATGATCCACACCAGGATAGCAGGGGGAAAAAAAGATCAAATATTAAGACTTAAAATAACTTTTTTGTTGATTATTATCCAAAGACTTTGATAAACATATTGCATGACAACTATTTGCATACAAATAAATCTGTACTGCACCGTGTTACAAACAGTATTGCACAGTAAACTCCTTGGACAATGCAGTAGAGATGAAGAGCATGCCGTCCAGGTTTAATGGTCAACAAGTTATTTGAGCATACCAATTCAAAGACAGTATTACCGTTTATCTCCAGCTAAAATCTCTTTCTTCCACAGTTTGGTGTCAGCCCTCTGGCTCAAAGTGGAGGGGGCACTGCACTCGGCCTCATGGCAGCGTGTCAAAGCAGTCTGGAGATGATTGCAAGTGAAGAGCATTGCCTGAAGCTTATAATTCGCTTGTCAATAATGCATAAAGTCTTATAAATCACAGTATGTCTGTTTATGTGGCCTCTCCAAGGTTATTCAGCCTCTTCCTTTTTCTCCTCCTATCATTTATTTCCCATCCTGCACCCCTCATTTCTTTCTAGCTATGGCTGTCTGAACATTAACCCTCGTTATCCTTTCATTGCAGATTTTCCCGCTGTCTCCCATCTCTTCCTCTGCCATGTAAATAAATGATTACTGTCTTGGCAGTGATTGTAAGTTAGTTTATTTTTTTTTTCCTTCAGAGGAAAACCCAGACTGCAAAAAATCAAACACTTCTGCTCAGAGGAGTGGGCACATCTGTGCGTGCACATCAAAACGGTGTGAGCGCGTGCTCGTGGCTTTCTACACATAACCCAGAGAGAGAGAGAGAGAGAGAGAGAGAGAGAGAGAGAGAGAGAGAGAGAGAGAGAGAGAGAGAGAGAGAGAGAGAGAGAGAGAGAGAGAGAGAGAGAGAGAGAGAGAGAGAGAAGGCAGAGTGCGGCTACTCTCCTGAATCCCTGCAGGGCCATCGCAAGTCACGGCTCTCTAAATTAAATAACACCCAATTAGATTAAAGTAAATGAAACATCTCTGATGAGCATGGGGGGGACGAGGAAAGGGAGGTTTTTTTTTTTTTTTTTTTTTTTGCAAACACGGTATATTGACGGAGAATGCGTGGATGAGGGAAGGCGTGTAGCTGTTTCTGTGTATTTAAGGTGAAAAAGAGGTCGGGGGAGTGGGAGAGAAGAGGAAATGGAGACAGAACAGAAAGGAGAAGGTCATGGGAGGAGAAGGGAAAGTAAATTAAGAGAAAGAGTGAGCAGAGATGTTGGAGTAAACACTGGAAGGAGGAGGTAGCGCATGTATGTGTGGCGATCTATCCAGATTCAGGAGTTTTGCAGGAAGCAAAATAGATTGTGAGTTAATGTGGCTATTTGAACTCAAAACTTTGCTTTAGGTATGGAATTCATGCTAAGAGATAAATGCATAAAGTTACATCTCACTCATGGTGAGGACAGGGTGTCATGATCTAGCCCATCTGCCATCTTCTTATTGCTACTCCTCCTACAACACATGCCTTGAAATGACATGTGCAGTAAATTGGCTCTATATAAAAAAAATTTAATTGAATCTCAGTTAATAATTAAGCCTTTTGGACTGGAATGTGAACCTGGCTCTCCACTGCTTCAATCAAGCTCACCCCATGCACATGTTTCTTCCCCCTTATAAGCTCTCCTTAGGCAGCAAGACGAATGTTCTTCATGCTTGTTTACCACGTTTCTGACCATGACCACATTCTCTGGATCTCCCTGCCTCCCCAAGCTCTTTCTAGACCATGATTTAGGATTTGCTTCATGATCATTTCTGCCCTACCCTGACTACCTGTGCATAACCGTAACCTGTTCCTCGAACCATTACCAAGCCTCAGCTGTCCCATCATTCACCTCTGCAGTTAGAAAAAGCCAGTTATCTCCACTGACAAGATATTCCTGCTTGCTCAAGTGGAGCTTTTCCTGCTTGCACCAGGTTTCTGGTTAAATAACAAATAAATCTTTTAAATGCAACGGTGTCTCTGGCTTGACTATCAGGTTTTTCCTGTCTGTCTGCCATGTAACAGAATGATCAGGCCAAAATTGAACCTGTGGTCGGCTCGTGTGATAATGCTGAAAATCTAGGTTCAGCCTCAAAGGGAGCAGATGAAGCAAGAATCATCCTTTGAGGGATCCAGACTGGGAAGACTGCTTCTAGGAACAGGTGCTACTCCCCTCCACCTGCTCGGCACAAGCTGCCATCTAGGCTCTGAGACCGCCAGCATCCTCTTCCCGCTTCGAAACCTGATCGTCTACCTCACCAGCTGTTCCGCAGGCTCCTTCTGCCCCCGTCTGCACCTCCTGAGTCCTCCTCCTCACACCATAGCTGATGGTGTCGAGGCAGCTCACAGGACAAGGTCTGCTGCTGAGGCTTTAACGTCCATGTCTGCAGCTGCAGCCACAGGAGTGAAATCCACGCCTTTGCCTGCTTCACCCCAGCTGTGTAGCAGCGCCTCCCAGGTCCTTATAGTCCTCGTCTGCCCAAAATATCTTAACTCCACTTCACGAGCTGGTAGAGCGTCTGAGGGACTATGCCCTAAGGATTAAAGTGCTGCAGGACTATTTTCCTCTCCATCCTCCTCTGGGCTTTTTGGTAAAACTAAAGGAGATGGAGTGGGATTATGAAACAACTGTGGATGAATATTATCAGGGCCCACCTTTGCATCGGCCACTGCTCAAGCGTCTCACAATCCTGTCAGTGATGGAGGGTCTGGCTGACGCCTTTACCTGTCTCCAAGGATCCTGCACACTTCTCAGCCTCTGCGCACCGCAGACGCCACTGTGAGCTGAACGCCACCCAGACCCAGCTACTGTGGGTCTGGGTGAGATCTTTAGCTTCTGCTAAGTCACCCCTCGTCACAGCTCCTCTGTCTGCTCCTCGCAGCCTGAGAGTCCCAGCGTCAGCTCGGTGACTTCTCAGGTTCCTGACTCCATGTGCTCAGGCTCTCCGAGGAGACCGTCATGGTTGGCCAGCCTATGTTCCTGAGCTTTGTTGATATGAATAATCATCTCTAATTCAACTTTTGACTCCTATAATCCAATCATGTAATTAAAATCAGATCTGCTACTACACAATCAAATTCAGTTAATCATAAAACACCAATGCCATTTGTTAACTGTAGAGAATTAATTATATAATTTTATTGTTTCATGATATAACCCCCTTGCTGAATTGTATAATTGTTTACACTTCATTGAAATAAAAAATAAATACTTTAGTGTTTTTCACTGGTAATTTTTACTGCCATGTCTTTTAACCTCAGCAACACTCTTAAAAGTAACAAGTCAATATGCTTTTACACACGTTGTGATATATGCAGTGTTTTTTTTCTCCTCTACAGGCACAGATCGATGACTGTAGCCACAGACTGAAAGTCACGTCTTAAAACTGGAATATGACCACTTTAGCAGAGAGCCTGCGCCTCCTAGGAATGCCTAAAGCAGCATTGCAGTCCTTGTGGAGACACACTCTCACCCTCTTCTTCGAGGCTAGGAGGAGGGCTTGGTTGTTATCCTCAAGTGGCTCAAAACATCGCAGTTAGACTCATTACCAGGGAAAAAAAGCCACAAAGGCATTCTCTCTTTGCATGTCTTCTTACACTGACTCAGATTTTCTGATTATTTTAAAACACTTTACTCCTCATCTTTAAGAACATTTAAATGTATTTGACTCTTAATTCATTCCAAAGTCACTGAAGTACCAACAAACAGCAAATATCTTCAGATTGGGCATTGTTAAGTGTCTCCAAGGTCAGAATGTTAGGGCGTTTTTCCAAATTAGAAATATTGTTACAATATTTGCCAATTGAATTTAGGCTCCTCTAAATCCTTCTCTAAAACCCTCTCTCTCCCAGAGCTTTTGGACAAGGTCTGATCAATTTATTCCACAATTTATTGCTGTCTTGCTAATATCACACCACACCAACATCCTTAATTAAATCATTAGTGGAACCTGTAACAAAAAAAAAAAGCAACCAACAAACACACTCTGTGACTTGGCGATTTCCTTGCTTCAATGTAAAGAGACAGTGCTGCTTCCCTCTCAGGGTGAACAGGATCAAACACTCTTTTTGTGGAAAGTCTTTTAGTGAGTGGCAAAAATAAGATCATACTGTCATGAACCTGGTTAGTTTATTTGGACCCAACAGTTGACCAAGAGAAAGGTTTTCAATGTTTGTTGCAAAATGTTTTCTGGAAAGTTTAAGTGAGATTCCCGCTTTCCTTCTGCAACCAGATTCCAAGGTGCTGCTCTCTCAACCAGTCAGTATATCAATCATCTATTTATATATCCACATCCACAATAATGGTGCTTAACAAACGCAATACATAATAACAAAAACACACAGTGAGATAAAAGAAAACATGAAAAGCCGGTTAAAAAAACCAGGTAGATGAAACTAAATAGATATAACAAGGTAGATGCAACCAGAAGTGCCACCACAGTTTTAAATAATAAAAAAAACACCATCCCAAATAAAAAAAAGGCTTGAGCTTTGATTTAAAAAGGCCAAGCTGAGTTATAGATCAGTGATCAAGTGGAAGCAGAGTCCAGAGTGGAGGTGGGATCACAGTAAAACTCGGTCACCTCCACATTTGTACTTTCTGGAACAGTGAGCAGATGTTGACTGTCTGACCTCAAGAAACTGGTGCGAATAGAATAATCTGGGTAAATAAGGGGGGAAGGACTGGACTGGCCATGCCCGGTGGTAGGGCCGACACACTTTTAGACCCTGCCAAATAGTTTTTCTAATTTCATCCTAAAGCATATTTATACATGTATTTTTTATTTATTGATTATGGATAGTAAATAACTGTATTAAACAAAATTTGATTTATTTAGAAGTGTTCTCTGATCTGCTTTGTTGGACTTGGGAAAATCACAAAACAGATGACATCTTGAGAAAGTTAAAACTTGGACATAAATAGGTCTTCCAAACACCGAATGGCCCTAAGCATACAGCAAAATTAGTCATAGAGAGGCTTGAAGACAAGGAAGGGAAGGTTTTGAGGTGACCATCAAAGATCCCTGATTTCAGTCTCATAGAAAGTCTGTGGCCAGAAATGAAAAGGTGTGTTTAAGCAAGGAGCCGTACAAACTGGTTTCAGTTACAAAATTTCTGACAGAGGGAATTTTAAAATGCTTTTTGATGCTTGACCCAAATCCTGCCATTTTAAAGACAATCCTACGAAATACCAGGACAACGTATCAAAACTTTAGAAAAAGTACAAAATAATAAAAAAAATTATATGTATCTATACATACACCACACACACACACACACACACACACACACACACACACGTATACATGCATATTCATATATATATATATATATATATATATATATATATATATATATATATATATATATATATATATATATATATATATATATATATATATATATATATATATATATATATATACTATATGCCATTTTTTGGCATTCAGTAAATAGAAAACAAATTGGCAATACACCTAAATGACATCTGTCCAGTCTGTTAAAACATGTCACAGGATTTATAAATTATTACATTTATTTAAAAGGGAATATTTTCTTCTGCATTCAGATAGCAGAGCTCAGCAGTCAGTTGCATTTGCTTTTAGGTGGGTAACACTGGGTTGCACCATCGTTCAACCTCATCGTTCTGTTTTCTTCATGGCAGAGAATTTTGACATCATCATTCTGACACCTTTTACCACCCACTGCTACATTTTCGTCCTCTTGATACATGTTCTTTTTTCTACAGTCAAAATGTTTGGTTAGATTTTAGGCACCCTCTCCTCCTGGCCAGTAGGCATTTAAAAGTAGGTGGTTAGGTCAGAAAACATCATGGCTTGACTTAAAATAAACTCCCAACACCTACTACATGTCAAACATCACCTGCCCAGTTGCAAAATTCACAAGTGAAGTCAAGGAAAAAAATAAACTTCAACGTGAGAAACTAAAATCTTTAGAGTCATGGTAGGTTTTTATAGAAAACAAATAAGAAATACGTACATTAGCACCGACATATATACCTTTGCTTGGAGCCTAATAGTGTCTCAATGCAAGAAAAACAAAAGCATAGCCAAAAACAAAAAGGCACCACATTTTATTTTAAGAATGTGCGGCAAAATATATGAGACATTACATTATGGAGGGATACATTAAAAGCCATAAATTGAGGACTGAACCTGTCCAAGTTCAGAGCCATTACATTTTATTTATCATGAAGCTCTACACTGCAAAAATAGACCTAAAAATAAGTTTTTTCTTCATGAAATTAAAGTATTTTTCCTTGATTTGAGCAGGTAAATAGGACTATTTGCCAATGGAATAAGATTTTTGCACTTAAAATAGGAACAATTCATCTCCATCACCTTAT
This sequence comes from Fundulus heteroclitus, assembly GCF_011125445.2. NCBI lineage: Eukaryota > Metazoa > Chordata > Actinopteri > Cyprinodontiformes > Fundulidae > Fundulus > Fundulus heteroclitus. Next base: position 16,467,608 of record NC_046371.1, on the reverse strand, counting down.
TTCAAGTGCAGGATGTCTAATTATCTTATTTTAAGGGTAAAAATACTCATTCCATTGGCAAATAATCTTATTTACCTGCTCAAATCAAGGGCAAATACATTCATTTCAAGAAGATTTTACTTATTTTTAGTTCTCTTTTTGCAGTGTAATTTTTACCATAACCTGGTTCTCAGATAGCGTCCTAAAATAATGCCATTCAGCTTCAAACTCACTCCATGTAACTGGGAGACGGGACCACAGCCTCTGGTTAGTGGGGGATGTGTGAGTAGTGTGGGGATGTACGGACTGTATATAAACACTGTTTGCCGGATGTGGAGTTTTTACTGCTGAAATGTCTGCTCTACTAACTATCAAGGGAATTTACTAAAGTATTTCCAGCCGTTTTTTTAATGGGGTAGTAGACGACTTGTCTAGAAATGTAGGTAAGAAACGCGCAATTCACTTTTTGAATAACTGCTTATGCACAAGATCCTCCTATCTGCTTTTCTGCTCCTCAGGGGGATCACGTGAAAGAATCTCCCAGATACACTCTAGTCTTATTTCTTCTTCTCATAAACTTAGTTTGATAAAGATAGTTTGCTTGGTTCGGGAAAATCACGTTGCATTATTGAGGTTAAAGGCAGGACATACCAGTGCTACAAAAGCAAGAGCGGTCGACCCCACAGCCGAACCAACACAAACATTGCAGAGCAGGAGGACGCATGCGTAAAGCAAGAAAAGGCAAGTTTATTTATATAGCTCTTTTCAATAACAAGATGATTTAAAGTGCTGTACATGAACATAAAAACCTTACAGAGGGAAGTATTATATAGGAAAATACAAACATTCAATTAACAAAGGAATAAGCTAAGTAGCTGCTGCTATCACCTCTGTTTTGTATGAATCCACAATTTTTTCTTTTATAGTACAACAGCAAGGAGAGCCTTGACTAACCTGGCTTCTTGTTAAACTGTTTTACTGAAACATCATTAGTTTAAGTTTGTAGTCCAACTGTTTTTAACATCATTAATATTTGCTTTTAGTTTCCATTTTCCCATGTTTTATTTTGTTTCAATTTTCCTACATTTTATTCCAACAGTTTTTCTTACTTGCTATTATTTTGTTTTTATTTTCCAAAGTTTTATTCACGTAAAGCACTTTGCGTTGTCCTTGTACTGTACTGAAATGTGCCTCTGGTGCCTTGCCTCTGGTAGGCGGGCACTAAGTGTCACTTCATCCAATCAGCTGACAGAGTTCTGCTGAAATTTCGTCCTTTCCCCAAACAGATTCAAATTAAGCAGTCTCAGATTGATAATGTGCAGAACTAGAGTGCTACACATTATCAATCTGGCTCGCCAGGTTATACTTTTACTGCTGTTGTACACATTTAATGTGAACAGTAAAGTAAGAATTTCATTGTACAGGGAAACTTGAAAATATGACAACAAATACTTTGAATTTGAACACTAAGTTCCTCAGAGGATTGTGTATGAGAATTTCCCATCCATTTAAAATATTACATCACAGCCTTGTATGTCAACTACAGGGCAGCTGAAAGGGAGACTCTGCAAAGTGTGATAAGGATGGCTGGGAGAGTCATCAGCACTTCATTCCTGTCTCTAGAGACCATTTTTAAGCGAAGATGCTAAAATAAAGCTTTTAGTACTGTAATAGATCCATGCTGACCTTAAGTTATTTAACCTCTCACATGTGGAAGACAATACCATACAACTAAAAACAAAAACAGTTTTATTTTATATAGTGATGAAGCTGCCAGTGTCTCAAGTAATACTCATTTGGATATGAGAAAATATTTCAATATGTGGTAATCCAAATGTATGGGTTAAAGACAAAATACTTGATCTTTAAATGTCAATGGTAAGTTGTGATTAGCAGCTGAGGTTTGGAACCTTAAGCTCAACACTTCACTTGATTAAATGAAAACTCTTTCTCTCAAACAATAGCTGGTGGTTTAAATGCTATATTAGGAAAATTATACTAATTGTATACACTTTTACCTCTTCAAGTACCTCAAAGCAAGTGGCTGGGCTATTTATGTTATTCGGATAGCAAAAGGGGACATCTAGGTATTGAAATAAAGAATAAAATAAAAAAATCCTACTTTCTTCTTTAATATTAAGGACAAAAGAACAAAATGTGTTACTTGCTCGATGAGCACCTTCAGTAAGTTTGGGCAGTAACATTCTGCTTAAGAACATTTGATCAGTTGTTGTATTAAAATTAATTTAAGACAGTTTAAGACTCTAAAGTAAGATGAAATTTAACAGTAGCAGCAAATTTGGAAAACCTAATTTTAGTGTGTTGAATAGCATTGACCTTTCTCGCTCTTAGTAGCTGACAGGTTTTTCCACCAAAAGTAAAATATCTGCTCAAAGATGTTTCCTCATAATACACATCTTAATATGCACCATGAAGTGCAGAAATGTCTGCACTTCAGGAGAAGCCAGGGTGCCATTTTACTTTTTAACTAGGGCATATCTAGCTGGGTTTTTTACCACCATCTTTAATCATTCCCTCACCCAGTGCTCCATCCCTCCCTGCTTAAAGTGTTCCACCATAATCCCACAGCCAAAAATTAACGATTTTAGCAGTCTCAACGACTACCGGCCAGTGGCACTAACCCCCATCATTAGAAAGTGCTTTGAGAAACTGGTCCAGAGTCACATCACTTCATGCCCTCACCAGTTTTCCTACAGAACCAACCGGTCTACAGAGGATGCCATCACCACTGCTCTGCACACCACGTTGACACACGTGGTACAGCAAAGGAGCTATGCGAGGCTTCTCTTCCTGGACTTCAGCTCGGCTTTTAACACCATTATTCCGAGCAGATTGGTGAGCAAGCTGGGGGAAATGGGTCTCCCCCACAACATCTGCTGGTGGATAATGGATTTTCAGACAGACACTCCCAGATAGTGAGAGTGGGATCCCACCTGTCAATATGTACTGTGCTCAAAACTGAGCCCCAGTACCGCTCTCCACAAGGCTGTGTCCTAGGGCCCCTACTGTACACCAATGACTGTACCCCCCATCCGCCATCATAAAGTTCGCTGATGATACCACGGTGGTGGGGCTCATCTCCGGAGAAGATGAAACTGCGTACAGAGTGGAGGTGGAACAACTGTCTGGTGCACCACCAACAACCTTATTTTAAACACCTACAAGTCAAATGAACTGATTATCGATTTTTGGAGGTGCAAAGGACCCCTCACTCCCCAGCCACCGACACTTCAAACACTTAGCCTCAGGGAGGCATTTCAGGGGAATAAAATCAGAAACAAACAAGGGCTGTTGTTGCCCTGAACACCACAAATTCATCAAAACCCTGATCATCATTTTCTTAACATCCCGTTTTTAATTTGACTAATTATTTATCTATTTTTCACATTTAGTTAAATATATTTATTTATGTACTTATTTATTTATTTTCCCATGCTTTCAAGTGTTGCTATTTTTTAAATGCGTTGTGCATTTGTGCACAGTGACAATAAAGGATTCTGATTCTGATATCGGCAGGTAAATCCTGACTCCATTGTTCGCATGGAACCCAAAATTTGTTTGCTTTTTACTGATTACCGTGAGCTGATTTGATTGAAGCACTGAAACTTAAAGTTTTTTTTTTTTTATCTCTCTTGTTACTGTGGGCGATGGTGGTGAAAGGAGCTAGGGAGGTCATCCTGTAGCCGGTGGGTAGCCGGTTCGAGACGATCTATGGCGGCGTCACTTCTGTCAGACTGTCCCGGGGCAGAAGATCACCACCATCAGTGATTTAATGTGAATGGGGCTGAATGTAGTGTAAAGTGCTTTGGGGTTTTCTGACTTAATAAAACGCAATACAAGTACAGCAAAATTACAATGTAATAATGTAATGCAATATATTACAATGTACGTAAAATTAAATTTTTCATTTTATCAGAGTGACAAACTAATAGCTATATATTAATTTGGATTATGGCGTGCCTCTTGCAAGCTTACCGTCCAATTCCACGAGGCACAAACTGGTTTCTATGCGTGTCTATGGAGACCGTGGAGAGCTGTTTGATGAGGTTCTTTTTGTTACAGACAGAGGTGTGGCAGGATGTGGTACATTTAGCATCTCATTAAACTACTTGGCTGATGGGTGCGTAATGAAGCTGCAGATTCAGCTTCACACCAAGGCAACCAGACCAGTCCCTGCAGGAGTAGACAGGCAATACACCACAGATAAGGTAATATTGTTGTTACCAGGTTCCTACATGCATCAAAGACCCAGATATGATCACAATGCAAAAATTTAACAATAAGACAACTCAACAATCAGAGTTTTGTGTATTCTCAAAACAGCTGGGGAACTTTCACCCTCCATCATGTTCTTGATACACCCCGGCTGACCACTCCAAGACCCTTTAGAGACCATTGACAGTTTTGTTGGCTTTTTAAACTAATGATGAAACCACAGCATTCTCTGAGAGTGGCCTTTGTAATTTTAAAGATAATATATAAAAAAATCCACTTTTTTAGCCCCTTGAATACATTTAGTTGTGTATTCGTAATCTCTAGGAGTGCAACAAAAAATTGAATGTAGTTCATCCAGGTGCTGCCTATTTTTCTATACTGTTTTGGGCTTATTTTATATAAGCCGTTTGTTCACGTTTCTTTGTTCACTATTATGTTTTTTGAACAATAACGTCACAGTATTTGCTGTGAACCTGCTAAACCACGGACCATGGACTACCAGCTTACCAATATCCGAAGTCCACCATTTTTATTTCTCGCTGCAACTTTAGAGACCAAGCGGAAGAATGCCAAAATGTTCGGTTGCTAATTACCTTGTCCCCCAGCATACTACAAAAATGGCCGACGGGAGAGGACTGAAACGCTTTGTGACCTGAAGGGAGGTTGGGGTGTGACTCTTTTAGATTTAAAGAGATAGCACCAAAACAAATTGCTCTCAGACGCAGCTCTGACCAGGGATAAAAGGGAGGATGTGGGGGTAAATAACGAAGAATTCAAACCAAAGGATTTCCACTTGAAATAGACCACGCCTGAATGATTTTAATGTGAAAAGGAAGAACTGGAAAGCATGATAAGCCCCCTTTATAAGATGTACAACATACAGTACCTCACAGAAAAGTCGTAGGAGTGATTATTCAAAGGTGTTGGCCATTTTATTGCACTCTAGTCAGGACAGATGAACAACAGAAACTTAACAAGTTTTGCTACACATTATATTTGATTGCCTGCCACAGTGGTTTCACCATTACCATGCCTTTGTTTCCAGCTCGTAACATTTACACGTCAAAGATATTGAACTGATACGCTCATGATGACATGCTAGCTATCTGAGTCATGCATTCACAGGGCAGCCTATTCAGCTATGAAAAAGATTTCTGTGGCAACATCCGTTGCCCCTTTTACAGTAAATGGGCATCAGACAAACTGTTTTATGTTCTGCAAGGTCATAAGGAAAAGCGGTTTTGTGCTATTCATTTACTCCTGAAAAGGCTTAACAGCTTTGTGGAGTGCTACTACTGCAAAGCAGAGGCTGTTTTCAAAATACAATAACTCCACTGTTTTCTTCAGAGTAATCCTCTGCCTCCATGGAGGTGAAGAGCACCGTAAAGTTCCCAGTGCAGAGAATTCGAAAAGAGAAAGCCGTCAGGTATTAATATTCCCCTTGGGAGTGTTCACCAGACTGAGTATGGAGGTACTTCTCTGTGGAGGGACTCTTCATTTAGTAGTGGCCACTAAATCAACTGACGCTGGGGGCTAAGGAGGCTGAAACCAGGGAGAAAACGGCTGAGCTCCTCTTTCTATGGGCCATAACCTGTCACTCTTACCCCAATCCCTCCACGTTTCTTAAATTTTCCTGTTCCCCCCCTCCCTTCCCTTGCTTATTATCTCTCCTCTGTGTTTCATCACGTCTTCCTCCACCAACCCAATTTTGTCATCAGCAGTTGCTGTTCCCCATCATCCATATCGCTCTCAAGTTCCACCCAGTCCTCTCATCTCGCCTACCGCGACACCCCCACCCCCCCACCCCTCCCCCCAAGAGATGCAGAAAAGGAGGTCGGCTCTGTCATAAAACACAGGTTTTACATTTTGTGGCTACAGCAAACGAACTGCTCGGGTGTGGGGGAATCGTGGAAGCATTTTTATTAATTTTTTGCAGGCCAAAACCAGAGCAGGCATAATATTTTTCTTAACAATGTTATTGCAAGATGAGCGACAGCAGTCTGGTAATAAGGAGACAGTAATCCATCTATCATAAAGTTCATGTAGAGTCCATGGTGGGATGTGATAACTGATAGTATTCTAGGTACAATTGTGGATGTTAACATTTATTTATAGTCAGGGCTCCCTCTACCTGACAAATGAAATCCAAATGTTTGTTTTCTCTCTTGATGCAATTTTTAATCCTTTCAATCCAAAGTGCTGCCAGTCATGGCCATGAATATATCATCAATGTTAGTTCTTTATTTTTCCATTTGATGACTATACAACAAACGGCTTCAGTATTTTAAAAAAGAATCAGAATTACGTGCAAAAGTTTGACTTTACTATGAATTCTATACATCCACAAAGCATCAAATTGACACAAACAGGCTGAAGCAAACATTTACTCCCAATATTACTAGGCTGAATCTACTATAGAAAGTTGCTTCTCAATTACTTGTTTTGTTTAGCCGTCATCATGGTCCTGACATGAATCTAGCTGGAATCATGACCAGTATTCTTGGCACTTTGTACAGCTCATGCAACTTGGTTTGATTTCTGACACTGATGTGTAATGATAGTAAAGCAGACATTTGCTAGTGTGTTAAAGCCTGACAGCAACAAAGTTTTGTAGTTTTAACTTTTGTTCCATTTCTCCTCATAAAAACAAATTAAATACAGCTTTTTTTCTGTAGTCTGTGACTAATAAAACCATTGAATGTCATAAATATTGAGGGGTTTCTTTCATGTGCTTTGTTTCATATGTTGTTTCATGTTTACTGACTAAGAACTTTCCTTTGAAATGAACAGAGATAATTAATTAGATGCAATGAGTGTATGACTCATTAATACTAATAGGTAACGACCAGATCTTCAAAAGGACACAGGTGTTTGCTCACACAGACAGATATGCTTATTCAGATTGGTTCGCAGACATGGGAAAAGTGGCAAACATTTTTGAACAAGAATGGTGGTTAAAGACCATTTTTTCCCCAGTTCAATGTTTTAAAATAAAACATGTTGATATTGCCATTATAAGAGCACATTTATGGTTTCATATTTCACCATAAATGATTTTCATCAGGAGCCAGTGGCTCAACTTATCTGTAATAATAATGTCAGGTAGGGTAAATGACCTGAGTTTATTCCAAGACCTTACCGCGTTGTGAAGAATAAACAAATATGCAGCTAATTATCATCCAGTCTGCAAGTTTAGCGTTTTTACCAAACAGGGACACAAAACATTCCAGAAAATGTTGCAGAATTTGCTGAGAAAGCTATTTTTCACCTATTTTCTCTTAACAGATATTATAACCTAAAAACAGAATATAAACCAACAACTAACAAAATCTAACGAAATTTAAAAGGTATCCATAAATAATAAGACAGTTAAGTTTAAAAGCTTTAATTCATACCAATTATTATTAAAGACAAACAAAAACATAAAACAAGAAATATCATTGTTGTGTATATACTTTATTCAGATCTGGAAATATGTCTGCAATTAAACTGGATTTTGTTTTTCTCCTCAAACTTTTTATTTGTTCTCTCTGTTCGGGTAGTTGGAGCTATTATCTAAAATCTAACTGGGACGCCTTTATAATCTGGCATGGAGTTCACTGGCGCTATCCCACAGTATACACATTTTATTTGTAAAATAGCGCTTGACTGTTTGAGCAAAGTAATTGGCTCAAAAGCCAAACTCCCCAAACATGAACAAATAATGAAAAATACATCTTAACATTTAAATAACACACAATATAATTAGAGATTCACTGATCAAAGTTCTGTAGTCAATTGTGGATGATATGCTGATGCTCCTAACTCACTGGAGACAATGTCACAGCATCAGAACCCTGTGTCGCGTCACTTCATTACGTTAATGCATCAAATCTGAGTCAGTCTGTGATATGAAGGCACAGCGCAGCTTCACTCGCTACATGCAATCCATACAAAACTGGTGGCCGAAACAGGCCTGTCACAGACCATGTGTAAGATTAAAAAAGTCTAAATGTCTATCCCGTCATATTGAGGGAGTTGAATTCGCTAAATAATTGTGATAATGTCAGATAATTAGCTATTTATATTGATTTATATTCACACGTTTGAAATAAACAGTTAAGCAATTTTTGATATCCAGTTTTTAATACATCCATTTGCAATTTCAAAACAATAATTAGCTGCATTCAAAGTAATTTTTTCTATCATTAATTACTTTTATTTGGTAGCAGCAACATCCCCTTGTGTGTAAGAGAACTGTAGCAGAGACAACCTCACAAATTTGAGTTTGGAGACGATGAAATATAACCCGAATCTCTCTCGCCAAATGGATTTCGTTCCACAGAGCTCCACACATCCATCCAGGATCGCTACATTGGAGATGTGTTTCAGAAGGAGGGGCCTTATCAAAAATCCTTGCATATGATTGGATAAACCATTTGTCCGTCATCTTTACTGACTGCTACTTGAACCACTCACATCGAAACCGAAGCCATCGATTCTACTTACTCCAATTTTAGCTTCCCTTCATTGGCTTCCTGTTAAATCAAGAATAGAATTTAAAATTCTTCTTCTAACGTATAAAGCCCTTAATAATCAAGCTCCATCATATATCAGAGCTCTGATTACCCCGTATGTTCCTAACAGAGCACTTCGCTCTCAGACCGCAGGTCTCAATCATATATAATATAATATGATTGAACTTGACTTTGTAAAGTGCCTTGAGATGACATGTTTCATGATTTGGCGCTATATAAATAAAATTGAATTGAATTGAAATTGAATTGAAGGTCTGCTGGTGGTTCCTAGAGTCTCTAAAAGTAGAATGGGAGGCAGATCCTTTAGCTATCAGGCTCCTCTCCTGTGGAACCAACTCCCAGTTTTGGTCCGTGAGGCAGACACCCTGTCTACTTTTAAGACTAGGCTTAAAACTTTTCTTTTTGACAAAAATTATAACTAGTGACTCATGTTACTCTCAGCTACCTTTATAGTTTTACTGCTATAGGCTTAGGTTACTGGAGTATATCAGGATCTAATTTTCTCACTATATTGAGTTCTACTGTTCTTCAATTATGCATTATGTGTTGTCATTTCTGCTTTAACTTTCTGTTCTCTCTCTTTTCTCTTCATAGTAGGTACACCTGGTCTGGCGTTCTGTTAACTGTGACATCATCCAGAGAAGACGGCTCACCCGCTACTACCATCTAATGTAGAACAGATTACTAGATCAATGTGTGCTTCTGTGCTTTTTTGTTTCTCTTGTTGTGTCTCTGTTCTGTCTTCTGTAACCCCAGTCGGTCGAGGCAGATGACCGTTCATACTGAGCCCGGTTCTGCCGGAGGTTTTTTTTCCCCGTTAATGGGTGGTTTTTCTTCCCACTGTCGCTTCATGCTTGCTCAGTATGAGGGATTGCAGCAAAGCCATGGACAATGCAGATGACTCTTCCTGTGGCTCTACGGTTCCCCAGGAGTGAATGCTGCTTGTTGGGACTTTGATGCAATCAACTGGTTTCCTTATATAGGACATTTTTGACCAATCTGTATAATCTGACCCAATCTGTATAATATGATTGAACTTGACTTTGTAAAGTGCCTTGAGATGACATGTTTCATGATTTGGCGCTATATAAATAAAATTGAATTGAATTGAATTGAAAAGCCATCAAAGTCGTTCTCTGGTGTTCTTTTAAAGAATTAATATTTGGTAGATTGGACAACACTGATAAAATAAAATAGCAGCATCAATGTTACCGGTTGACCAGATATCTCTAATGAAAACCTGGGACGTCTCTGATTTTGCTAAGCAGGCGGGCGCAGCGTCTCTGTCGGGGGGTTGGTTTGTTTTTCCCGATCTGCGATGCTGACGGGGTGGGGAAGGGCGTTCGGATCAGCTCTACTACTATGCCGGTACAGAGGAAAGACCGGGTAAATACCTCTTGCTGCTTTACACTTTTTTACTCCATCATGATACGCTGAAATCGGGTACATCTTTTGCCGGGGATAGGTCATCTAAAACTGGGATTTGGGGACATCTGGTCACTCTTGCCTCCTCGCTGCGAGCCGCCATTGTTGTCTGAATCCAAACAGCTGCTTCTCTGAAACGTCACATGTACGAAAATCCTGCCAGGAGATCCTGATTGGCTAGTCCATTTTATGTGGCATTGAAATCCCTCCCAATGGCAGCGATTCCAGATGGATGCATGGAGTCGTGTAGAGCTCAGCAGAACTTCATCCATTTGGCGAGAGTCAGGTTAGATGAAATAACCTGCCAGAAAATTTGTCCTCAACCCCATTGAATAGCTGTGGGATCAGCATGGCTGTACGATGGCCGGCAGGTGCAATCACGCAGCAAACGGCTGAACGCACCGGAAAGGCCAAAGGATGTCATGAATGATACAATCTCTGAAAAATAAAAAACAAATGCAACAGAAAAAAAACTCTGCAATCATAGAAAATATACAGAAGCAAAGTGAAAAATACTGCAAGTGCCAAAAACAAAGTTTAAAAAAAGTCATGTGGTATATTAGACCCTCGATAAAGACAATAATGTGATCCCCGAATAAAGTTTGAGGGAAGAAAGAAAAGATTTGGTTCAAGTCTGTCTTTAAACACATGCTGTTGTTTTCGGTGGTGGCAGCATTTTTCATTGATTGTATTTGATTTGTCTATTATCTATGTGATCGCAGTATTTCTCTTTTCCAGTGTTTTCTTTTGCACTTGTTTTTTGTGTTTGTGTGTTTTGGTGGTTGCATCGTGCATGGATGTGCAGCGTGTTCTGTCATTTGTGGCGCTTTCAGTTGTTTGCTACATGTTTGAACCTTCCAGCCACCGTACGAATGGGCTGTTTGTGACAGAACGACCAAACACAACCACAGTGGCTGGCCTGCAACCAATAATAATTGAAGAAAGGGATGCCATCCCACAGCAGTGTGTAACCAATCTGGTGACCCTCGTTTCAAAGAAGTGTGGCTATATGTGGTTCTCGCACACATAATTGAGACCCCCATTTGTTCCATTTTCATTTACCGACAAAAAAAAAATCTACCTAACCCCAATTTCCTTACTTTTATGTTCATATAATTGACATTGCAGTCCGTGATGGAGACTAAAATATGATCCATGTGATGCGAATGCTCAGGGAGAAAAGCTCACATTGATTGAGCCAGTGAGATGCCACAGAGTCGGTGTGTTTTTATATGTTCCAGCCTTTTAAAAGGACATTTTACCATTCTGGAGGGAGGACTAGAAAGCAAACAAGCCAAACGAGTAAAGAGACACTATTTTTATGCCTCTTCACACACATCCAACCGAGTGACACACTGCCGAGCTGATGTCCATCTGATATATGTTCTCTTCGAGTCCAGGGAATTGATTTCTATTTGTTCAGTGGAGGAAGAAGTCAAAACACTGAGACTTGATGTAACAATCTTTCAGCTGTGCGTCGGTGTCCTCGTTTGTGACTGAGCGCACGTGTTTGTCAGCGCGCATTCATGTGCGACTGCTTGCACAGTATTGATTCAGCCGCAAGACGAGTCGCAGCAGGGGGGGAAAAGATTCCTAGTTAACACTTAAAGGCTGGTTTGTCTCACTTAGAAATGTACATTTAGCCTCCATCTGATGTTGATTCTCACCTCACTTTAGGGTAAACATTCATTTGTCCCTTTTATGTTGGGCTAATGCACATGAACATGAGGGACAAGCAGCACCAGAAAGGGGAAAAAAAGCAACTAAAGAGGGTGCAGAGAGAAAGGCATCAATCATTTGCTCTTTCCAGGGGTTTTCACTCAGATGATGGGTGTGAAGAAGAAGACACAGTCAGGCCTATGATGCCGCTGGTGCCGTGAATGAAAATAATGAGAGATGTAGATCCTGTTTTCCCCCCCCCCCCCCTCTTTCTCCATTTCCTCTGTCTTTGTCTTCTTATTAGTTGAATCTTGAAGTGAGAGCATGAGTCAGGGACATAATGGTGAAAGAAGTGGGAAATGATAAGTGTGCAGATATGATAGAGTTGGAATGAGGTAATTGGAGTTCGGGAAATTTCACGTCTGCTTGTTCAAAGTGTTCTCCAGGCACGTGTGTGCACATCTGCATGTTTTCATGCTGATTTAGAACAACACAAGTAGGAGGATGAGAAGATCAAGGGCCTACTTAATATGGAGAGGTGATTCCTATCGGCATGACAGCAAATCAGAGAGCAAAAAAACAAAAGGAGCCGACACACTCCACTGAAACTCACTTGTCATATGTATTTTTGAAGCATTGTGATACATTTTAAATAATTCTTTATAATGTATTTTAATGGTCACATTAAGCCAGAAAGGAACAACGGATCTAGCTTCACGGTGGCTGACTTCCTCGTGACTCCCAGCTCAAATTTAAGCAGTTCAGGTTTACAAATAAAGCTGAGATCCGACTAAAATGACATGGAAAAATATCCTTTCTGAAGCTGGAGACACGCCACCTGACTTTCACTGTCTCTACAGATTTTAAAAAGACTTTGAGTAAACACCAATAAGCTGGTTTCAGCCGATGTTTGGATGGTGACTCATTGACACGAGATTACACACTTGACAAGTGCGCCTGATGAGGGATCACAGACTATGTGATTTGTCAAATCAACTAAAGCCAGAAGTCAAGAAAACTACACAGATACAGCAGAGTGGTGGTGTGTGCACACCATGTACGGCACCTTTAGTCCTCAGAGCGGCCGCCCCAGGTTTGACTCTCGGCCTGAGAACCTTTGCCACATGTCTCCCCCCTCCAACCCCGTTTCCTGTCAGTCCGCTTAAAAAAGCCCTTTTGTGGCACAAATGAAAAAAAAACCTAAATGTATATTTCAGCAGACATAGTGGGGTTCTCAAAAGTAGTATTGTCTTATTATGGTTGAGAGATAGATCATCACGATATATCTAAGAACTGAAAATAGAAAAGGGCAATTTCCTGCTGCTTGTTTGTGAGGCAGAAATAACGCTGACCAATGTAGCACCTTAGTAACAGCCACACTCACATTTTCCCTGAAGTGTTTCAACAGTTGTGTTGTCTCATCCTCCAGAGCCTATGTAGCAAACACTTTGCTGTGGGCGGGTGAATAAATGAACAGTCAGAGAGTGGAAGTAATGCTGAACCAAATGCACGAGAACAACCCTTAAACAAATGACAAGAAAAAAGAGAAGACTTGACATTCTGGGGTGGAAGTAAGAGTTCGTACTATGCAATAATTAATCCTAATGGCCGGTTAGGTGGGGAAGATTGACCTTGGCTGTGTTGCTGCTGAAGTCTGGTCAAGCATTGGTAGGTGGCCTCTGGAAGGATTGTTATAGTTGAAGGCCAGAAGAAACGGCTCATAATTCAAAGGTCACCAGTTTAGTCTCTGCAACAAAGAAAAACAACTAAACCTTAGAAGTCATAAATCTTTTCACTCGAGTGAGAAGTCTTGCTTCTTTAATTTGAATGAATGTGTCTCTGAGATGCCACAAATGAGGATGGCAGATAGATCTGCGGCAGGGAATCCGACATGACAAGACGGAGTGTGAAGCTTTCTTGTTAAAGTATTTAACATGCAAATGAGGAACAACTAAAGGTTTCGACTGAGAGGGGTGAACAGCATGTCACAAATTCTTTCTTAACAGCTATGCCATCACACACACATACACGCACATCCTTGTTTAAAATACAAAGAGTAAGGACCGTGCCTTGACTGCCATAGACTCCCAAACCTAAACCTAATTGACACCTTAGTGCTGAACCTAACCCCTAGTTCAGAAAAAAGTGAGGACCAAAAAAAAAGGTCCTCACTTTACTACTAAAATGAACAAAAAATGATCTCGCTCAGCTGCAAGTACGAACACACACACACATACCAGAGGCAATGTTGGCTAATTAACAATTCGGGGAATCTCGGGGGACAATTAAAACCGAGAGTTGCCCCTTTTGGAGTGTGGTTCCTGTGGCATGTTTGCACCTGCAGCTTTTCCTCCTCTTTATCACTGTTTCGATTTAACCAGCAAGAAGTAGGCCATAAGAGACAAGAGGGACAAACTGTCAGCCTGTGAGAAGGAGAGCTGTAACAGTAGTGAAGGAGTTATGGAGGAGAGAAAATGGGCTGTATAAGCATATTTAAAAAAATACTGTGCTTTGCAAAACTCTGCTTTCCCCTTGAACATTTTGGGACATTATACTCAAAAAGTCCCGTATGATCTGCTGACATTTTATGACAGAAAAAGACGTGATTGTCCTGTGAGAAGTTTCCAAAGTCAGGTGACCATATGGGGTGCCATGCCATCTTTTGGTTCACTGTTTTCTGAAGTCCAAAGTCAACGCAACCATTTACCAGGGAATTTTAGACCACTCCTTACTTCCTTTTGATGAAAGGTTTATCGGAGATGTTGCTTTTATTGTTTATCAGGACTCGGTTCCTTGCCCACACTGCCAAAGGTACAAAATGCTGGTTCAAGGGTAACACTGCTTGATTGGCCAGAAAACTGGTTTGACCTGCGCCCCATAGAGAACATATGGGCTGTTGTCAAGAGAAAAATGAGAGACACCAGACCCAAAAAGACAGGTGACCTGAAAGCAGCTCTCAAAGCAATCTGGGCTTCAATTACATCTCAGCAGAACCACAGACTGATTGCCTCCATGCAGTAATTCATGAAAAAGGAGGCCCAACCACGTATTGAGTGCATAGAAATAAATATAGTTTTCACAAGCCAGAGATTTCTGTTTAACCTATCCTTTTGCTATTGAGCTTGTGTAATATTGATTTCATGAGACACTCTGTGTATATTTTCATTATCTGTAAGCCATAATATTCAAAATTGCAATAAAAAGCTTGGAATATTTAATTCTATGTGCAATAAATCTATAAAATATGAGTTTAACTTTCTAAAATGAGTGACAGAAATATTTAACTTTTTTACAGTATTCTAATTTCTTTTAGATGTACCTGTAGACACAAACAGGGAGAAGCTTCCAAATGTCAGATGATAAGATGAACAGCATGAGGATTTAGCCAGATTAGCCACCACACACACACACACACACACACACAAACACAAAAATGTACATTTTTAGCATAATTTGAACAAAACTCTGCTCTACCTTTATATTAAGCTTTAAAGCAAAGCTTCCACTTATTTTTAAATGAATAGGTTTCACATTGTACTTAGAAAGAAACACATTTTTCCATAATGCAACACACTTGTCCTCACAACCTAAATACAACAAGTACAAACACCCATTCTTGGGCATCCATCTGCTACCACAGAAATCTGTTAAAGATAATTTGCCACCTGGATTATTGTTTTCTCCACCCCCATGTTGCTTTTAGGTGTGTGTTGTTTTTTTTAATTGGTGTCCTCAAACTCTAGAAGCATTCAGACATTTCAGAGCTTAAAGAAATATGGATAAATCCTTCAGACGTGTCCTGTTGACAGCAGCAGAGGCCGGCGTGACAGCCTATTGTTTTGGGCAAACATTCATCATTCTGCTTTGTCTTCTACAATCGTCTTTAAATTGTCTTCGTCATGCCGAATCATGATTTAAATTATGAGCCTTTGCAGGTTTAGAGGGTCCATTGATTTAATTAGATTAGGATAGAAGTTTACTAATTGAATTCTTAACATGAAAAATGAAATAATTTGAAAAACTGTACCATCAGTATCAGTTTAATAGATTAGGTTGTTTCAAAAACTTTTACCACACGTAGAATATTTTTTGCATTTTTTCATGTTGAAACCATCGTTTTCAATGTTTTTTGTTGCATGTTGAGAGAGACCAGCTAGTGCATTAACGTGAAAAGGATGAACAGTAAAATGTTTTCAAATTGATAGTAGTTTTAGTGTGGCGTATTGTGTATTCACCACTTCACTCTCACATCCCCCGACTTAAAATGTTGGGAAAAGTAAACAATATCCCAAGCTTTGGACATCTTGTACAGCGCTGTTCAATCCATCATCTTAAATGGGTCAGAGTATGGCGCAAACCTACAATTACACGGTGCCCCCCCCCCCCCCCCCCCCCAAAAAAAAAAAAAAAAAAAAAAAACTGACACAGCTGCAACAACTGGTAGTTACGTAAAACTTTATTTATGGCAAAAAAAAACCCCAGCACATTACTGCAGTGAAAGTGTCATGCTGTGGTAATGTTTTTTTTTTTTTTTTTACTAAAGAAAGGACAGGACAGCCGGTCAAAGTTAATGAAAAGCTCTATGGAGCTAAACATGGGGCAAGCTAAGAAGAAAACTTGCATTATCCTTCTTGTAATGATGAATACAAGAAAAACAAGGTAAGTTTTAAAGGTTGTAAGTTTTAAAGCTAAAATAGTTGAAACTGAGGAAGACATTCCTCACCCAAAAGAAGAACGACCATACAGACAGAACTTTGATGGAATGGTTAGATCAAGGTCAATGCCAGAAGCTAAATCCTTTGGAGAATCTGTGGAAAGACCTAAATGATGAGTTAACAGATGCTCTACATCAATTTTCACTGAACTTGGGCTATTTTGGGAAAAATAATGGGCAAAATCTTTAGTCTCTATATGTGTTTACATGTGCAAAGCTATGAAGGAAAATTAGTTTTTTTGTTTCCCTCCATACAAAGCTATTAGGACTACAGCAATTTGCAGACTGGCTAAAAAAAAATAAAAAAATAAACATTTTCCTTCCACCTAATGATCATCTCCTGATGAATTGATGTTCAATGATCGCTCTTCACCCAATCTGGTTGAGCACGAGTGATTTTAAATAACTGGTAAATACATGAGCAAATCCAATAGAAACATACCCTAAACTTTCTTTAACTTTCTGCTTTAACTGCAGTGAAAAGTATTTTGTATAAAGCATTCTCTCTGAGGGAGAGAATGCTTAAAATTTTTATAAGTTAAAGATCTTTAAATTCATGCATCATTTGATTTCAACTTCACAGTTTTGCATCACTAAGTGTTGATCTATTACTGAAAATCCCAATAAAATATACTGGAGTTTGTGGTTATAATGTGACAACAGGTGAAAAAGTGCCATGAATGTGAATACTTTTTTGTTATCAACTAAAAAACTACTTTGGTCTTTAAGTCTTTCAGCTTTCCTTAATTGGCACAAAATTTTCTTAGAGTTCACCTGAAAGCCTTAATAAGTTTTTAAATTGTTTCTCAAAACTCTTGAGGGTAATGTCTGGAGATAAGATGCTAAATTACTCCTCATGCTCAACAGCTATGTTCGTTGAGTATTTCTGCACTTTGGTCCTGAGCAGCTGGGTGCAATAAGAAACGGCAATATTTTGTTTTTTTTTGTTGGAAACAGCTGCCTCCAGCAGCTTTGAATAATGCTGAAACAGCAGAGGGAGGGAGAGAAAACAAACACATTACACCAAATTGAAATGAAAAACAGCTAAACATGTTCATGGAGCTCAGGAGAGTTAAGGATTTAATGGCTATTCATCAGTACAAATTCCCTTCACATTATACCTACATAGCTATTTGATCAACCAAAACTAATCACAGCAGCATGACTTTGCCCATCATATCGCTGTCTGGTCAAAGTGGAATGGATATTGCAACTGTTTCAAAAGTCTTTTTACATAAATTAAGGAGTTTCAAACTGTAATCACAGATAAACAAAATAATTAGTATTAAATTGAAGTTTGGGAGCAAAAATCTGTGTTGAATTATTCGTAAATTGAACATTTTACATCAACTTTGTCACTCTGCAAAATCAAGCTGCCTAAACATTTGAGCAATCGGTAGAAAAGCTTCTATACTGTTCCTTTAGATTCACAGTTTACTAAAATGTAACGATGTTGCTAAAATAAAAAAACACCTCTGTACTTAGATCGGTGTTGATGTTTTTGTTAGTTACAGTTACATTTTGTTAGTTAGTTAGTTTTTCATAGAATTTGGGAAAAATAAATTGTTTCCTTCCCCCCTTATTTCTCACAAAGGAATAAAGAGTCAATTTTATGTTAGAATAGAATAGATTTAACTGTATTGTCATTGGTACACACAATGAGTTATGTTAGTTTCATTTTTGTGTGGAGAGACATAATATCAACCAATAAGCTAGAAAAATTCTGATTTACAAGTCACAGAGGAAAATGTGAACTTGACCAAACACAAGTCACAATCTCTGTTCTCACAGGTTGGTTATTTCCCCCCATGTGGCAGAAAGATCAATCATTAACTGGTCAATTAAATAAACATCTGATCTCATCTAGTTTTGAATATAAAACTCAGCTTTCCACTTAGGTATTTATTTCAAATCCAGCCTCTCTAATACATTTGGCAAGACCAAAGAGGAAGCATATTAAGGATTGGATCTGAATAAAGCTGTAAGGGTTAGAAGACCATCAACAGAAGCTTGGTGAGAAGGTGACAGCTGTTGGTGATGGAGATCATGTCTCATGGAGCGAAGATGATTATGAGAAACTTACTAACACAAATGGCAACACACTACAATCTACTGAGTTAAAATCTTATTGCCGTTATTGAAGGAACATCTTAAGTTAGCCAATAAACATCTAAATTATTCAGAGAAGGCCTTGGCAGAAGTGGTGTGGCAGGTAGGATAGGACCAAAATTGAGTTGCTTAGCAAAAGAGATTTTTAATCTCTATGGGTATTACCTGGTTAAATAAAGGATAAATAAATAACTCAATCCTCTGTCTTTGGAGGAAGAGAAATGCTGAATATGATCCAATCGTGTAATGCTACTCTGCAACCAAGTGCTTCCCCGCTTTGTTGTCATTTGGTCCAAATGGTTGTGGGCTGCTCTCTGCTCTGCTCCACTTAATAGTGGGAGTAGATCCACCTGCTCTGACTCTAATTACCTGCATGGTCTTCACCTGCCACTTAGTCTATATATTCCTGTCTCACACAGCCAGTCTCTGCTAGATTCTAGAAAGCCATTGTGTGAGTATACCATCCAGTATTCCTTGGCTGGCTACCTACCTACCTACCTACCTACCTGCCTGCCTGCCTACCTGCCTGGCTACCTACCTACCTTGAATTTTTTTTGGCTTATATAGTGGGTCCCTCACTGTCTTGTGCAGCACGGACCTGCTGCCCACCTGCACAACTCAAGTGGAGCCCCAGGCTCTACAGATCAGATCAAGAGCAACCTCCTGGACTCTGAAAAGGTTAGTGGCTTTTATTCAGTGCACACTCACTCACACTGAGTTGTTTCAGGCCACTAACCTTTCTCTCTTCGCAACAGTGGTTCCTGAGTTTGCTCCTGGCAGCTTCCTGACTGATTATTCTTAATTCTTTAAATCCACTCCTGTTGTCTGGCTGAATCATCTGGTCCTCCTGTGCATTACAAATTGGATCATATTCAGACATTTTGGCACAATCGAGCACGAAGGTGAAAACATTAAGCTTTAGGCTGGCTTTCTGCTAAGGGTACAGGCTGACTCCACCACACTAAGGGGCCAATGAATGGACCTATTCACCATTTAAAATGTTGGATGAAAACTTCCTCCCCATATGCCAACACACTTGAGATGGATCATGGATAGGTTCTTCTGACAGCTGATAAGGACCTGTTCTTTTAAATCAACTTGTGGGATGATGGGGTTTCAGAACTGCTATCTTATCCACTGCCAGACTTCCTGGTATAATCCTGCAGAAAATGTACAGAGGGTGCCCAAACTTTAGATCTCAAAGCAGAAGCACTCTCAAACCTTAAAGTATAATTATTTTTGTACAAGACAAGTGGGCCATACCACTGTGCTTTCCAGTAAAGGTTTTATATCAAGTTTTGCTTTAGGACCCAAACATTTATTTTACTCAATTCACATAAAAATAAATCTTTATTAGCAGGGGTTTCCCTAGATTAGATTTTTATTGTCGGTCAACTGTTTTGGATCAAACATCCATCCATCCATCCATCCATCCATCCATCCATCCATCATCTTCCGCTTATCCGGGGTCGGGTCAGCTTCAGTAGGGAGGCCCAGAAGTCCCACTCCCCAGCCACTTGGGCCAGCTCCTCAGGAGGAATCCCAAGGCGTTCCCAGGCCAGCCGAGAGACATGGTCCCTCCAGCGTGTCCTGGGTCTTCCCCTGGGCCTCCTCCCGGTGGGACGTGCCCGGAACACCTCACCAGGGAGGCGTCCAGGAGGCATCCTGACCAGATGCTCGAGCCACTGAAGCCAAGTACAGCCTGCCTTCTTCAATATTGGAACCTAAGCAGTCGACTGCCATGGAAGCAGTCTCTTTATAATTTTCTTTCAGCTTGTGCAGGAGAAAACTGATCTGAATGTCGCTCTCTGCAAGCTGTGCAGGGGCCCGCTCAGGAAGCCTAAGGAAACACTTTCTGCCGTGCAGAGATCCTGACGCTGCAGCCTCCACAGCCTGAGCGCAGCCCACCCGAGATCCGAAAAGAGAACTCTTCCCAGGATTTACAGGGACTGAGACCAGCTGCTCCCTCAAACTTCTTCCAACCGGACTGGGATTGCCCAAAGTCAACAGAAAGGACACAGAGGCAGAGGTTTGGCAGAAATGATGGGGAAAGTCAGGATGGTATTAATCATTTTAAATGGTTTAATGTGTTTTGGCTAAGCTACCCGTTAGCGACCTTTGAAACAATGCTATGCTGATGTGTTTTGGGTGTGTTTTACGGTTATGACAAACTTTATTACCATAAGGGTTTTCAACACATATGGGACATTGTTTGTGTTTTCCGGTCCGCTCATTACAACAAAATATAGCTTAAAAGTCTTTTAAATGGTAGCCGTATGTCTGCCAGCGTTAGCCGCTATTAGCCTGCGTTAATAACCTGCTACTACCCTAGTTAAACATAACTGTGACTTGTTTAGACATAATGCATGTTTCGTTTTGTTCCGTCATGGTTAGATTGTGCTACGAGCGTTAGTACATCATTAATAGGTAACATTAATGTCGATTTAGGGTGTTTTGTGTAAGTTTAAGATTAACCCATCAAGCTAATGGCCGATTGCCTGCCTACAGCACATTCTAGCTTCCTAAGTGACCGATTTGAGTATTTATTATTTCCAGGAAAAATCATTACATTAATAAAAATCAAGTGTTCTAAAGGGTATTGATTTTTATTTAGCAAATAATTCTTTAAAATGTTATTTCTTCAAATAATGTTTTATCTAACTTGGAGTTGCATTGTGAATGGGTTAAAACATACCAAAGGTTGTTCTAAATTACTTAATCTAATTTAACCTTATTGAACATTCTTTAAGATGAACTTTGGTTCTCTTAGATCTGCAGTGATTCACTCAATCATTCTTATGATGATGGTTTTCAACTATTGATTTTGATCTTTTGTGTGTACATGGTTCCTTGGTTTCTTTAATCTTAATTTTGCTTTGTAGTATAGTAAAGTTTCACTAGCCTAGTAGAAAATAATTTATTGATTGAAATATATTGTTAATTCAGATGAACAGCATTCTATAATGGTGTTCCTTGGATGTGCAATTTATTTCTGTTAATAAATTCTTATACTTGAAGAGAAGTTGTCACTCATCTATTCCATATGTATGCAGAGTTTGCTGTTAAAAGAATGCCAGTGTTCGAATCACTCTTTCAACTATTGTCCTAATATCAGCTGTTTGGGCTGATATTCACTGGACAATGCCTAACAGACCCAATGTTATTGAATAATAATGAAATAACATAAAACCATCTTTACAGCACATCCATGTATGTTTAGAGGTTTAGTTTTTTTTTTTAACACGGTGATAGCTTTACTTTCATAAACTGGATCACTGGTTGAAAAACTTATTTTCTCTATCAACTTGGTGATCTTAATCTAATTGAAATTAGTTAAAGAAGAAACCTGTAAGTGGACAAGTACTTTTTCACAGCTCTGTACGTCTGAGCTGCTCACAACCTCAGCACCTGGCATCTTCCTTCCTTATACTTTTAACATTTATTCTCAACATCCTGTACAAGATTAGAAGTTAAGCCTCTAATCACATTTTATTGTAATTTGTTCTTGTTGCGTACACTTGAGATGATTTGTCTTTACAGACAGCCTTTTACTGTGTCTGAAACATTGATGCAGACATTTACTCTCTCCAGGGGTTGTCTAACACTGTCCTGCAGACTTCACTTTACACTGGATCAGCTGAGTCACTTTATCCATTGATGAGGCTGTCTGGTGCACTGAACGACAGAACTGAGGAGAATTAATGTTTTTATTAATTTAAAACAAGAAATACCAGTCCGCTGGGGTAGAATGCATTAAGGCAGCGCATCATTTTGTATAATACAGTTATCTCTCATTCTAATTAAAGAACAGTGCATCATGAAAGGCTCTGTGAAAAAGCAGTAGAGCTGGATAAAATCATGTCCAGGCAAAACATTCAAGACTATTCTGATTTAAAGCTTACACAATCTAATAAAAGGGTGTGTAGTCTGTGAAATTTTAATAAAACAGAAAACGGGCTCAAATAAAAACAGTTACACTGAATTTGCTAACTTCTAAGAATATCTAAAAGATAAGAGGTGCAGTCTGTACATCTATATCAAGTTCATTACCAAATTTGTATCCAACTAGAACTAATTTTGACAAAATGTCCAAATTCTGCTACATAAGCTACAAAATATTAGAAGAAATTGTACAACAGCTAAGTTCCTCCTCCTGCTGCCTCAATGTTCTACCAACATCTTTCTTTAAGAAAGTTTTACCTGTCACAACATCTGATTTGACTCGGATAATAAACAAGTCCCTTGTGTCAGGTGTGTTCCCCAGTCCCTAAAAACAGCAAATATCAAACCACTGTTGGACAAACTACTATTGTAGAACTACATCTCAAACCTCTCTTTTATAAGTAAGATTATTGACAAAGCTGTTTCAACAATTAAATATCTTCTTAAGTATGACCAGCCGCTTTGGTGTTTTCCAGTAAGGTTTCTGTGCTCACCACAGGACAGAGACTGTATAAATCCGTATAAATACAGACTGTGGAAGAATCACAGTGTTAGTATTATTGGACCTGAGTTCAGCATTCAACACTGTTGATCACTCCATTCTATTACTGGGTCGGCCTTTCTGGTACAACACTCGACAGGTTTAAATCCTACTTAAAGGACAGGGACGTTTTTTTGTCAGTAGGTAACTTTACATCACAGAATGCAAAAATCATATGGGGGGGGGGGGGGGATTCCCTAAAGGTCCATCTTGGGTCCCCTCCTCTTTAATCAGATCATAAAAAAACATCAGCTACCATAACTATGCAGACGACACACATCTCTACATCAACATGTCAGCAGGTGATTAGGAACCCATTCAAGCACTGAGTAAATGCTTGGAAGAAATCAATGCCTGGATGTGCCAAAATTTTCTACAGATGAATAAAAAACAAAACTGAAGTAATTTTTTTTGTACCAATGGAAGAGTGATCAAGAGTTAGCACACAGTGTCTTCAGCTAGTAACCACTCATCAGGTCAGAAATCTGGGTGTAATGATGGACTCAGACCTGAGCCTCCAAAAGCATCTAAACAAAATTACAAGGTCAGCTCTCTATCACCTGAAAAACATTTCCAGGATTAAAGGACTCCATGTCTCAGCAGGATTTCGCAAAACAAATCCATGCGTTTATTTTAAGTCAAGTCGATGCTGCTCCGATGTTTTCACAGGTCTGCCAGAAATTTTGATCAGACAGCTGCATTTGGTCCAGAACGCTGCTGCCCGCGTCCTCACTAAGACTAAGAAAGTAGAGAACATCACACCAGTTCTAAAGTCCTTACACTGGCTCCCTGTATCTCAGAGAACAGACTTTAAAATACTTCTGTTAGTCTATAAATCCCTGAATGGCTTAGCACCTAAATACATCACAGACTTGTTATCAGTAGCTATGTTTACATGCACAAAATTTCACAATCCGCTTAAAATGTATTCGGATTAAATAATTGGATTATAACGTTTATATGGGCACACAATCAAGTAATACGATCATAATGTGCATATATATGCACCTGGCTTTATTTAGAATATAACCACTCTGACATGTGCAGTTTAACAAATTCCCATAAAAAACAGAATAAGAAGTACTTCCGTCTTTGCTAAACAACAACAAAAAAAAGTAAACAAAGCAGTATTTTACAAGTTAATTTGTCTTCCGAGTGCCCAGGATGGACTTGCACGATGTTCTAATTACGGTGTAAACGTTAGTGAGTAAACAACAATTTTGAGCTCCTTTATTTTTTTTTTGGTTGTATCAGGAGCTCCAGCAGTTTTTGCTTCCCGATGTATTTCAACCACATATCAATGCAGAAATATGTCACGTTTATGACGGGCACACATGCGCTCGGGTTAGTTTGCCACAGTCAGAATAACTGTTTAGTGTTAAGTGTTTATATGCACATTGATCAGTTTATCAGTCGGCATTAACCAGCCCTCTCATTCGGAATACAATTTAATTCCAATCGGTCCTTTATTCCGATTACTTTTGTCCATATAAACGTAGCTAATATATGAACCATCCAGACCACCCAGTTCCTCTGGCTGAAGCCTTCTCTGCATATCCAGAACCAAACACGAAAAAGCAGCATTTGTTTCTTTCGCTCCACTTATCTGGAACAAACTCCCAGAAGAATGTAAAAGTGCTGAAACTCTGAGTTCCTTCAAAACAAGGTTAAAAAGCTATTTGTTTAGTGTTGCCTTTAAATGTTAATGTTCAGTTCAAACTGTTGTAGTTCACTGAAACGTCATTAGATTAAATTTGTAGTCCAATTTATCGTGATTTACTGCTACTATTCCAATGCAACGTATTTCCTCTGTATGTTTTCCTTTCTATTCTGTTCATGTACAGCACTGTGAATTGTCTTGTTACTGAAATGTGTTATCCAAATAGACTTTCCTTAATCAGGCACAACAGTATATATTATTAGAGATTAATTGCATCAGTAAAAAACAAAAGTTTCTCACCATAGTTTGCTCAAATTTTGGCCTTAGCTGTATATTTTTGTTTTCTATACATCTTTCAAATGTCGTACGGCAACAGTTGATTTAAACCACTCAATAGAATAAAATGTATACAGTATATGTTTTAAAACACAAACATTTCAATAAATTTTAATCATATTCAATTATAACTTTCAATTTTTTAACAGTTAGTTCATTTCTTATTTCATTTGTTGTTGCTGAATTTTATTCATTAAATATTTGTCCTGCTGTTTTTTAAATTTGTTGGCATGTTTTTAGATATGATGTACTGTACAACCCACAGAGTTACCTGTATTTAAATCTGCTAAAAAAATTACCTAATAATTTCAGGTGTGCTTTTCATGTTTCAGCATACTGTTATCATATTTTTAAAGAGACGTCTGATGAACCCATTTATGACTATTAACATTAATGTACTGTACAGAGTGAGCATATAATAGCAGTCACATATAAAGTTTATGTGCTTGATAAGAATATAAAACAAAACACATAAAGCATACTTCTAATGTGCTTTCACAGAGGGGCTCATCATTCATCTTTGTATTCATCCTTCTCAAAATGAACACTTTAATGAATCACTGGATCCTCTGGAAGACTAGAAACAAAATGGCAACCAGACATAGAGGGCGTTTTAAAAGGTTTATTAATGCAAGAGAAGTGGTGGGAGTCAGACACCTCTGAAAAGGAAGAGGAAAGGTTAGTGGTAGCAAAAGAGTCAAGAAACAGGAAACAGGAACTCCAGGAGATTGAATCAAGATAGCGACGTCAAGAACAGGCAAGGACGTGGAAAGAACGCGACCATCTACTGAGCTTCTGTAGGCAGGAGAGCGTTAAAACAGAGCAAACCACAGGTGCAAGGCATGAGGCTGATTGCAGGGGAGCAGACGTGCCCTAATCATGATAACTTCCTGTGGTTGATCGTATTAATAAATAAAAAATATAAATTAAAGGGTAACTCAGAGTGCATTCAAACAAAACGAATTGATGTGCGAACCTTCATTGAATGCATAACCTGCACAGGCACATTTAAAGAGAAAAGGTCACACGTGATCATCAAGGTTATGGCTAATTACTAACTTTTCCTTGAAATAATCTGTGAGCACCGAATGACCTGCAGTTTACAGATCTGATAAAGCTTTTTACTAAATCAATTATAGAAAAAAAAACCCGAAACAAAACAAACCAAAAAAAAAGTGCCCGCACCTAAGCCCAGACACACACAAGCAAGATCAATATCTAATCTGAAACAGCCGTCACCTTTACAGGATCTGCGGAGCGATGTGAAACACAGCGTGACCTTCATCCACAAACGCTGTGCCCCGTACTCTCTGACCAGCGCTCTTCCCTCTAAGTCGGGAAAAGGGAGTAATAAATGGGCACAAAATGAATTTTCTAGTGCTGTGTTTTGTGTTACTGAGTGCGGTTTGATTTCTTGGGTAAAAATATTGACAAAAAAGAAGGATGAAACTTAAATGTTACTGAAATCTGAGCGGAGCCAAGGGAAGAACAGGAAAGGAAAGCAGAAGTGTGTAAAGGCAAAATAAATTTCTGTAAAGGAGAGAGGATAGATAATTACAGTATGCTCAATGAAAATGAATTGATTATTGTTTATTATTGGTTATTTGTTTACATAATTCAAACATTCTTTATATAATTAGTTTAAAAGTTCAGTTTTATTTCCAGCTACATTTGTAAAGGGCCTCTTTTACATATAAAGAGACAAAGACAAAACGAGTTGCTTTTAGACACACTTCAGATCGGGGGTAAAAGGCGGGCTGCGGGGCGACAATAGAGAGAAATTCAGACCAAAACGTTGCAGTTCCACTTTATATAGACCACAACTCAACGATTTCAATGTGAAAAGGAAGGCGTTAAAAAGCAGGATTTGTCCCCTTTAACCTTAGCTGTCATCAGTTTATAATTGCTTCTCAAAAGGCAACACGCTTTTATGACCTTAAATTAGCAAGGGTTGTCCAAAAACGCAGTTTATGTTCATATTTCTGCAGTGGACCAGATGGGACAAACTAAACACTTCTCTCAGAATCTGCCATTATAATCTTTTTCTGCTCACTTGAAAGAAGAGCATGAGGTTTATGATTGTCGCTCAAGTTCTAGAGTTAGTTATGACCCAGCGTCTGTGTTTTGTAAATAATATCTTGTTTTACTGTATGTAAACATGCCAAGAGAGGCATTTGGGATTCATAGCCCAACACTAAAATTAAAGTCAGTGATACCCTTGCCTGGCACAGTGACAGTGCTAAACAACACTGTGTTGTCAGATATTGATTTCACTTACATTTCAAGACTAGCAGTGTCCAAAATGAGAACACAGTACTCACACTTGCTATTTATCCAGTTCATTTCGCAGTAATTGCAAAACTTGGGTGTTTGTAAATTGCAGAAAACTCACAAATTTAATCAGGGAACAGAGTAAACGAAGTTTACCTTTCAGAATATATGAGTTAATTTACAAGAATAGCGTCACACACTCTGCTGCTGTCTGAATTCACAGTCACAATTGATTTAATAATTTTATTTACAAAGCAAATCTCCCTTTTTAAAGTGGCTCTGCTGAAAACTTTCGACTGTGATGAACTCTGCAGCTGAAATGGATATATGATGCTCAGGAACGCAATTTCTCCCTAATTGGATGAAGCCCCTCATGGAATATTTGTGTTGCAGAATGATTGAATTGTGTGGGGATGATTGGCTTGATTCAATTTGTGCACAGGATTGCCCCGGCGGCTCTGTGTGCAGCAGCTTACGTCGTGGTTTATGAACCATTAAGCAACTGATCAAAGAAAGGAATTTACCGCTGCCCAGTGTCTCCAAAAATTCATGCATGTTGGAAGCGTTTGAAGAACAGAGCTTGGCTTTAATGTTGTGGATGTGTGTTAATGCATGTGTGTGTGTGTGCGCTGTTGACTTTTTCCCCCCTCTCTCAATGCTGCATGGATTTGCATCTCATTGGCAAAGTTTATCAGCAGAAAGAAAAACACTCTCCCTTCTAAGTTGCACCAACAAAGCCTCAGTAAAAGCCCATTTCCACCAAATTCAAAGCCTTCACTTCCCAAATTATTCTCAGTGCATCAAGTTACATTGATAGAAATCTGTCTCACTTTGCTTTTTTATTGCCTATTGGCTCATCAGGTTGCATTTGTTGTCTGGTTTGTCTGGACAAAGTAGCTGCAAGAATAACTCGAACATAAAAGACACTGAAACATGTCCTGTAGATGTGAGATAGTCCATCTGCATCTGTCAGAGGTCCCATGCAGGTTACTGTTGCCGTAGTTTGACAGATTAGTCGTTCCCATCGGTCTGGCTGATTGATGAGAAGCATTAACCTTGCAAGACACCGACAAATGGCACACCCACACCCACACACACACCTACATACACACCTGTACAGACCACATATGTGCATACAGATGTACACCGTCATGGGTTAAGATAAATACATGTTTTTTAGTTTCTAGGTTTTACAGGGATGTAGATAAAGCACTTACCCCGAAACATTGTTCTTCAGTTTTTGCTTTTTCTTTGTCACACCAAAACGCTTCAAAACCTGAAATAACTTTCAATATGAAATAAATGTAACCTGAACAAATGCCAAAAGCAGTTTTTAAATTACATTTTCATTCATTACAGGTAAAAGGATATTTTAAACTACCCCAGTTCTATATTAATTTATAATTGTTTCTCTTGTTAAATCATGAATTAACTATGACTTTCCAATGTTTCTGTAGAGTTGGGTTTAGTTTCCTTTGCAGTGCCCGGGCTTGGTCACTGCCTGAACTAAAATAATTTCAATAGAACCTGTCTGATGACAGGAAGTAGGGTAAAAGAACCCAAAACACAACACAACCTGTCCCAATTTAAAGGAATACAAGAACTGATGAGAAGCAAAGTAGTTTAAATGAGCTGAATTAAAATCTATCAGGTGGTAAATGGTTCTACAGGCTTTGGAATGCAAGCAAATATCACCAGTGGAGAAATTATGGAACAGTGCAGAACCTTCCTATAAGGGAACAACCTTCCCAAAATTACTCCAAGGGAGCATCAACGGCTCGTCCAGGAGGTCACAACAGATTCTCTGCATTAAAAGCACTTTACCTGCTTCTAAACCTGCCTGTGTTAACAAGCAGGCGTAGAAATGGGTTCTATGGGAGGGTTTCAAGGTGAAAACCTCTGCTGATTAAAGACAAAAGACAAAAAGTCTTAATGATCCCTAAGACTTTTGAGAAGCATTATGTGGACTGATTAGACAAAAGGGGAACTTTTTCAAAGGTGTGCATTCTGATACATCTGCCGTGAACCTGCATTTCAGATGAAGAACACCATGCAGACAGTCAACCATGGTGGTTTTGGTGTAATAATAGCCTGGAGCTGCTTTGCTGCTTCAGGACCTGGACGATTTGGTGAAAAGTGAAACCATGAGCTCTGCTCTCTACAAGAAAAACCTGAGAGACAATGTTAAGAGCAAAATATGCAATTGTTAAGCTCATTTAGGTTATGCAATAAAAATATCATCCGAAGCACATCAGGATTTCCACATTTAAATGTCTTAAAAAGAAAGTACACTTTTGGAGCGGCCTTTTCAGAGTCTGAGATGAAACTTCATGACATTAAACAGGCCACTCGTGCTGAAAAACTGCCCGACATGGCTGAATTAAAACAACTATGCAAAGAAAAGTGGGCCAGAATTACTCTGCAGTGAAGTGAAAGATTAATTTCCAGTTATCACAAAGATTTGGTGGCAGCTGTTGCCACCAAAGGGGGTTCCAGCAACAATTATGTTTTAGGGGCAATTACTTTTTTACAGTGGGCCAGGCTGGTTTGGTGATCTGTTTTTCTTTAATAAATGGAAATCATTTGAAAACTGAGTTATTTACTAAGGGTATCAAAGTCAAACTTTTTTTTGTTTGAAAATCTGATGAAAAAGAATTAACAAAAGAAATCTGTAAGGGTGGAAATAGTTTCCACACAACTCACCATTTCTTCTTTTCTGCATTTTAAGAAAAAGGCCACCTCACATGATTAACAACATGTAACAGGTTACATAATTTTTCGGGGGGTTTTCGTTCAGGAAACACCAAGCCAGTCAGTCGCGTAGAAGTGACACTTTCCATGTCGCCATAGCTTGTAAAGCAACATTTGCCAGACTTTTTTGCCAACATTTGGTCTGAAATTCTCTTTCTTATGACCTTGTGAGTGTCTCACATCTTTGTGATGAAATTATGAGTCACTATTCTTTACAACTTTGCATCATTTCATTGAAGTTTGCAGGTTATCATTCGGGCATAGAGTTCTGCCATGGATAAATCAAGATTCAGATGATGTGCCTTTGTAAGTGATGCAACATGTAGATAAATGTTTCCGGGCACCATTTTGCAACCTTGAAGGATTCCTGCATGATTCAGAGCTTCTGAAAGGAGAACCCTCCCATGACAGGCTATTTAAAACTCTGCTTATCTCGTGTGATGCTTGGGTCACACCTGGACTCTCAACACTTGAGCAGCCTCACCTCTGTCTGATTAAAATTTCTCTATTTCCCTTTTTATATTAAATATTTAAAAATATAATCAAAGCTCATTGCTGTTTTTCTGTAGTGATAATTGTTGGGTCTCACACAGATAAGACTGTAGTTGCAAAAAGGGGAAAACTTCGTAACTTCTTCTGCAAGGTGCAGAACTATGACTAGAATCCTGGACGAGCGCCCCCAAATAGTCGAAAAAATAAAGAAATAAAAGAAGTAGAAGAAGAAATAAGTTACTAATCATGAATTGCTTTTGCAATGACACAGCTTTGAATTTGAGCCAAGTGGAGGTTCAAACATTCTGTTGTATGTTAATCGTTGAAATTAGGATTATCGACCTGCTGCATGACTTTATTCATATTCTATATTCTAAAAGCTGCAGACATATGAAAGTACTCAAGAAGTACAACCTTCCACAGGCGCCATTGGTCACCTTCTACACTGCAATCATTCAATCTGTCTTGTGCACATCCATCGTGGTTTTGCTCATCCTCAGTTAAAAGGACTGGTCAAAATTACAACAAACAATTAGGTCTATGGAGAGGATTATTTGGTTTTGGATACCAAAACTCTTTCCTCTTTGTAAGAGTCTTGAAAGGTGCTGTACGAATAACATTAATAGATTGCTATATATTAATTTTAAGTGGTTTTATATTTCTGCTTTGTTTGTCAGAAATGCTAAACTGCAAAATAATCATTTGAACCTAAAAAATACATACAAATATATGAAGAAAAATAGATTTTTAAATTGTTACTTCACACAAGAGTACAGCTACAGACACAGCAGGTGACGGCTCAAGTAAAAGCAACAATACGTTCAACACTTCTTGATCAAACTTTTAACTTTAGGAAACATAAAAGATTGGAGAGTAAAGTGTTTTGTTTGTTTTTCTCAATTTGTAGTCAGAATAAATGCATGTAATATAACATATTTGTTGTGAAAAAAAACTGTGGACATTCTCAGTATGAGATTGATCAAGATGAATAGCGTCGCTGATTTGAATACATTTCAGCTGAGCACAGATCTATTATTCAGTTTAATCTCAAACAGTGCTCAGCAGGAATGTGTTTAAAAATGAATGGGCATCTCAGTCTTTAACCTCAGTCTGATTTTAATCATAATTAAGAGACTTTGTACGCATGGAAATGCTTCCAAGTAGCAAAGTGCATGCATGTTATATCACACATCGAAAATAAGGGACTTTTCTTGATATCTAAGAAAAAAATAAAATAAACATGGGAAGATTCTGAACCGTGAATAAGTTGTTTACATGCAATAACATCCTAATTTCTCTTTAACCCCTTCAGTCTCTATTAGGATTTTTCAAACCCATTGTCTTATTGAGGTCTCTGAAGGTATGAACGCTGTGACTATGTTAAAGAGGAGCTGGGTACGGCTAAACTTAAACCACAGTCATAATTCTGATTAAAGTATGCTTGTGAATGCACTGAAGCATATCAGTAGGATGAGTAATGAGAAATTTGACTTGCAACGCATTATTTAAATGAGACACTTGTGTAAAAAGGTCTTTTTAAGCATTTTACATCTTTACGTGACTCAAGATCACAGCTTATTACCAGGGGCTTCATTTTAAGGGCACAACTTAAGATTCTAGAACGTATTATTTTGCAAGTCTGTGCAGAAGTTATTGCACGATTGGCTTAGTTTATATAGCATTTCCAAATAGTCGGTGCTTTGAGTCAAGTTATGGTTTTGAATGCACACAGATCATGATAACGTTAACAACAGATGACGCTTACTCTTCTCTCCTCTAAATGCAGCCCAGGCGCTAAAAAGGTCATGGGACCACATTGAGCCATTCTCCCTCCATTTCTTTCTCAGGCATTTATTCAATCTTCATCAGGCGACCAGGCTGAACCCGGGGGGGGTTTCATCTGCAGCGGAGTAGACTAACAATGAAGGGATCAATATCTGTGAGCATACAACAGATCCCGCTGGTACCTATGGGTGAACCCTATTCTTTCCTCCGGCGAAGAGAACAACGAGAAACGCAGCAACTTTGTTTATCCTGACTGGATAATGCAGTGAAACAGAAAAAGTTATTAACATTTCTTGGATGTGATTGCATTAGATGACACAGCTGTCAGCCGACTTTACCTCCTCCAAAAGCCTCACGCTTATGGGAAAGAATGAGGTTTGCATTCTTGCTTTTGCTGATACCAGGCCTCCAGCATCCAATTATTTCACTGCTTTAAATGCCTCCGCAGCAAAAACTACTTCAAAGGCCCCATTTGCTGCTTTCTCTCAGTGTAGGACGTGATTTCACTCTGTTATATCTTCATGGTCCTCCCATTTCCCTCCTGCGCTGCTTAGAATGCAATTCACACTCTAATAATGCCTCTGCCTCTTGTCGCCTATCACTATAACCGGAGCGCCCAAATGCTGCGGGACCGGTACAACAGATGGAAGAAACCGTGTCGGGGTGTCCAGACTTAAAGAGTTAGCAAACCCATCTGCTGGCAAATTGAGCTCACTGAGTGATTTTCACTCTCCCAACGCTAATAACCGCTTGGCTGCCGGACATCACGCGGCGAAGGAAGCCTCATCCACTTATCTGCGTCTGCCCTCTTCAGTTCTTTGAAAATCCTTTTTTTTTTTTGTGTGTGTGTGGAGCCATAATCCCATCCAAACTGATCCTCCGTTGCCTTTGAGACAGCTTGTGCAGCAATGTGCCCCTAAGGTAACTCAGTAACAGGGAAACTGTTTTTTTTTGTGTGTGTTTTTTAACACAGAACACCCAACCCAGTTTTGTCCAGATTATTTCATTCTCACATTACACTAAGAAAACAAAAGCGAAGAACCCCGAAGGCAAAAAACGAGTAAATCCGCCATTCGGGGGCCTTAAAAGCTTAAATATTTAAACAGTAAAGACACACATAAATATGATCAAATGAACCCCACTCACTGGAGGGCAACTCTGGCTGGATTTCTCTTGCAGTAATACAACAACTATACAAGTGGGCCAAGTATTTATACCCCTTGAGTTTTATTTTTTTTATTTTTACATTTTGTCCAGTTAAAGCTTGCAAACCTTAATGTATTTTATTGCCATTTAACTTGAGAGTTCAACATAAAGCAGCTCTTAATTGTACAGTTGAGAATGATGCTTTTTTAAAAAAATGTTACAACTTAAAATCTACGAATTTGGGATGTGTATTTTATTGAGGCACCTTGCTCTGAAACCAATAAATAAATCAACTATGTGCCTTAAAAAGTTACTGAGTCCAGCTGTGTGTGATTTAATCTCGGTATGAATCCAGCTGTTGTCAACATTAGTGAACAAAGAGCAACACAAACACCAAGAGACGAAGCCGACAGGTCAGGGATAAATTAGTGGAAACGTTTAAAGCAGGGATAGATTTTCAAACAACATCCAAAGAGATTTCACTACTCAGGTGAAGGCAAATGTGTTGAAAAAGGTGCTCTGGTCATATGACACCAAAATCCAATAATTAGTTTGACATGAAATGAAGAAATGAAGGATGGAACTGAATACAAATGCGTGGCAAACTTTTCAGATTTTACCTTGTAACAAATTCCTAAAACCCATGTATCATTTTCCTTATACCTCACAAAGATGCAATACTTTTTGTTGGTGTGTGACATAAAATCTCATTAAAATACCTGGTGTTTGTGGTTTTAATGTAATAAAATGTGAAAACAATCCCTGGGTATGAGTACTTCTTCAGGGCACTTTTGATTCAGTTTTGTATCATTTCGGTAAACATTATCGACATAAACTGAGTGCTTAACTTGCCTTACACTTTTTAAATTTTGAATGCATGACTTCTCTTGCCCTGGAGGATTTTTCCGTTGTTCCATTCCTGTTTTTTTCTGTTACATGCTGAAGTTAGTAATTCATGAACAATTTACCAACTTGAAACAAAATGATACCAAAATACGGTTGAGAAGCCTCTGCATGATAATGTACCGAGCTATAATGGGGGGAAAAAACAAAAAAAAATACATGCATTTTTCATTTTAATGTTATGCTGTCAGTTGACAGCACTTCTCTGTAAGCTCCTAATGGTAGCAGGATCTGGTTTATTTTAGAGAATATATCGTTCTTAGAAGATATGATCACAATAAAGATAAAAAAAACACTTTAGTGTTTTTATTTTATCTAAATAGTTATCAAAATACCCTACTTGTGTGAAAAAGTATTTCCCCCTTACAAATGTCTTTTTTGTTTTTGATTTTTTTTCAGTTCAATTATGTTTATTTATATGAAATGATTTTGCAACACGTTATCTTCAAACACTATACAGAGTCAATTCTATGGAATCACAAAGACAGATTGGTTAAAATGTTTTCTATCTCAGGGATACCCAGCAGATTGCATTGTGTTGTTGACTTTGCAGCAATCCTTCATGCCAAGCACGCATGTGGTGACAGTGGAAAGTAAAACTCCTTTACAGGAAGAATCCTCCAGCAGGACCGGGCTCAGTGTGAACACTGCAAAAACCGAATTAAAAATAAATAAAAAATTCTTGAAATTAGTGTATTTGTCCTTAATTTGAACAGGTAAATAAGATGATATGCCAATGAAATGAGTATTTTTTACACCTAAAATAAGATAACTACATAAAATACACTTGAAATAAGATGATGGAGATGAGTTGCTCCTATTTTAAGCGCAAAAATCTTATTCCATTGGCAGATCTTTTA
Organism: Fundulus heteroclitus; assembly: GCF_011125445.2. Taxonomy (NCBI): domain Eukaryota; kingdom Metazoa; phylum Chordata; class Actinopteri; order Cyprinodontiformes; family Fundulidae; genus Fundulus; species Fundulus heteroclitus. The sequence goes on along the minus strand of NC_046371.1, from coordinate 16,432,282 downwards.
AACTTACTGCTAAAATCAAGTACAAATACACTAATTTCAAGAAAACTTTACTTATTTTTAGACATGTTTTTGCAGGGAACGGCCACCTGCCACGACCGACTGAGAGTTTGAGGATGGAGAGCAGAGACACAGAAAGAACACAGGAGCGCCGATCCAGGAATTTGTTTTATGTGGGAGAAAAGTAAGAAGGTAATAGCAGTAACAGCTCCTTCAGGGGCTTCATCTAGGAAAGAAACACAACTAAGCTCTAAGGCAGTTTTTATGTCTGGAGGATAAAAAAAAGCACATCCAGTTAGTTGCAGTAGAAGCTCGGCTAGTAACTATGTCCAGGAGAGAGAGAGGTTTAAATAGGGCTGAATGACAATTCAATAACAATATATATCGATCGATAGACGTGCGGGTCAATAGGAAAAAAGGGGCCAATAAAAAGCTCAATAGAACAACAGTTTTCCCTCCTTTTGCATTCTAACCTATCATAGGTAGGTTAATACTATAGTTATAACCAACCAATCACAAACGCAGACCCAGGAGGAACACTCCTTCACTAAGCTTCAAAGAGTTCAGAGAGCACGTGTTCTTTTTTCTCTTTTTTAACATTTACAGTTTGTGTTTGAATTCAGTGTTCATTTAAAAATAGGAAAAATAGGTCACTAAGCAACTGCATAACATGGTCAGAGCTGCACTTAAAATATACATTTTGAATTGTTTGATAATTATCGATATCGATCAATATGTTTATATATCTATTTTATCTATATGGTATTTTTTCTATATCATCCATCCCTAGGTTTAAACACCGAAAGGCAGGGCAAGCTGCCTCATCTATCTGAGAACATAGAGTTGTTGACAGCAGTAGCTCAGCCAATCCCTACAGCGTGCTCAAGTCTTTCTAGGAGAATATTGCAATCAGCTGAATCAATCGCAGCACTGAGATCTAACAGGACAAGTACAGGCAGAGCTCCATTATCTGAGGCCATGAGATCATTTGTGACTTTTACCAGAGCCGTTTCAGTGCCACGATGAGCTCTGAAACCTGACTGAAACTCTTCAAATGGGTCATTACTGTGTAAATGTTTCAGATCATCAAAACAGGAGTCTTCAATCCCCACTTGGAGTAAGCTTGGCAGGTCAGTAAGTACCAAGGTTTGCCGTTTTGCATGTTCCCTTGTATTACTCCCCATTTGTGGATAGTGGCTCTCACTCGAGTCAAAAAGCCAAAGAAGTGGCTTTGTAACCCTTTTCAGACAGGTAGATGTCAGTGATTTTTTTCCCATCTTTTCGTGAATTTCTTTTTATATCAGGGCAGCATGTGATGCTTTTTCAGACGTTTTAGCCTGATAAATGCTGTCAGACACACATTCAAGTGATTTGTTGATTCTGCAGGTCTGGCAGTAATCAGGTTCAGGTGTGGCTGCTAAAATAGCTCTCAGTTCTCCACAAAAACGATTGATAATCATTCATTTGTGATTAGAAAAGGGAGTAATTACTTGACCCACAGCCAGGTTGGTTTAGATAGCTTTCCTCTCTCTGAATGAATTAAATCACAGCAAGCAGAATTTTGTGCTCATTCGGTCGATCTTTGTCGGATGAAAGATTTTTTTGATGTTCAGAAACATTTAAGCGACAAAAAAAAGAAGCAAAAACAGAAGAAATCTGTCCACTGATTAATTTGACCCAAGTATTTTATTACCCAATTAAAAATGAAATGTTTTCCATAGAGTGCAGTTCAATGGTACACATAACACCAACAAGAATAACTCAGTGGCCACGACTTTGGGTCAAGTCAGGCTTTGGTCCATCCGTCTTATTTTTCCCTCAAACCACCAGAAACCATAAAACTCACGAGACAGCCAGGCAACATGTGTTTTATTTAACGATATTCAAAGGCAGATTACAAGAGACGCTTAACAACGTCGTGGTGCGACGACAGTGTTGCTCTTTGATGGGAGGCGCTCAAGCAGCTCACAGACAAACGAGGTGGTGAGAACGATCCTCTTATTATCAACGACAGCGGCTAATGAGCGCACAAAAAACATCGAGCACAGCAAAACGGATGCAACCGAGCGTCATTACCGCCGCAATGAAATGTCAAAGACGCAATGGCTTGAGGTTAGAAAGTACTGACCTAACATTTGTACCACTCCAAACCTTTGCTTTTACATACAGAAAAATAAAGCATGGGTAAAATACACATTCATCCTCAAACTGTAAACCTTTAAGAAATGCAACGGTGCATTTGCAGCCCAGATAAATCTGATAAACCTGGCAGCAGGAGCGCATTTGAAGCGAGTCAATTTACGCGGCACCCGGGTCAGCATTGCTCTATAACACACCTACACAACAAGCCGTCATTTGTCACTGTTCCCTACATAAATAAAGTCAGACAGGCTGGTCCTATCAGAGAAAAATGCACCAGGTTGGGAGCTCTCCCTCCTGCAGAATGTGGTCGATGAACCTAAAATATAGACAAAAAAATCTGTGTCCACAGCTGGCAAAAGTCTTCAAACGTGTAAATACTTTCTGACTTTTCACAGCTTAACGGTTTCTAGCCTACTGCCTGCAATTCAGCATCTGAATCCTGTATTTAACTCTAAACTACACTGTATAACCCAGAGAGGGAAACTACCAGCAGTGATTGTCTCCGTTAATCTTAAGAAATGTATAAAATGAGGAGGAAAAAAAAGGTGTCAGTCTCCCAATCTGTAAATTAGTTAACATATTAAACCCCAGGTGAATGTCACTCACAGATTATTCTATAAGTGTATTCACACTCACTAACACAATAGTGTCAGAACTTGTAGCAAAAGGCGAATTTCAAGGCGTGTCAGCAGTACAAAACATACAACCATGAACCTGAAACGGTCTAACTCGGCACTATAAACACAAAAGGCACCTGTGTGGCTGCAGTAAAGGCAGTTCAAAAGTTAAAACAGCAATATAAATTAAAACAATGAAGGCCCAACACTTGAGTTTAACACTATTACACATTGTCGCGCCCTCATAATGTCCCTTCAAACGGCTGCAGTGTGGATATTTATTAGCATTCACCACGTGTGCTACTGGAGTGTTTCATGCCGTGACGCTATTGTTCAATTATTATTAAGACTAGACCTGCTTGCAATGCAAAAGCTGTGTTTGCTCATCTGAAAAAATAAAATGAAATTAAGCAAATTTGTAATTGGACTTAAATCATTTAGTGTAAAGTATAATAAAAGGCACGGGCATTGTTGCGAATATAAGCCTTAAAATTACGGCTAAAAAACGACGAACTGAAAAAAAACACAGTTTCTCTTGAAGACAATTAAATCTTTTTCACACCTTAAAATTAAGGCTTTTAATTATCAAAATGTTCTTTTCATGAGGCTTTCATTATACAACGTAGAATGTCAATAATTCTGTATGAATGATTTTCTGTCTGCAATCCAGAGTCAAAATGAAACCGATGCGTTAAAAAAAACAGACATCTCCGCTGATATTTGGATGCAAAATGCTCAGTCACCAGCTTTATAGCCCTCAACAAGCTCCTGGCATCATTCTGAATCGATATTTGACCACTTTTGTTGGTGGATACAGTTGAAATAAATTGAGCTGTAAAGTGTAGTCCACGCATTTTTAGTAGAACTGAGATTGGAGGTTTAATGTTAAGCTCCTTTATCCACCCCAAGACCACTTATGATGTGTGTTTGGTGTATTTATCTTGGTGGATAACCAGCTGTGTCCATGCTTCAATCATTTTCCCCAATTTGCTATTCCTAGATGAAAAGGAGTTGATTTGGAACAAAAAAAAAGCATCAACGTTCAACTACATAAACAGGAAGCGGCTACAACATAGACGGAAAACCCAAAGGCCTTCACGAGGATTGTTTCAATGGCCAGACCACACAAAGATAAGGCAGTTTGGCCACAATCACGAAAAGTTTGTTCAGCGGATGCAGGCTTCAAAATCTTCCTGCTTCTATTCTCTCTTCCATTGCCTAAAGCAAAACAAAGAAGCACTACCTCTGTTAATTTTCCCCAACTTCAGCTCAAACCAACAAGTATATTGTTGAAACTTGGACAAAGTTGGATGTTCCAACAGGGACAATATCCCGAAAGACACAATAAAACTGGTTTTGGATTGGACAGAGTGGCTAACTTTATGCTTCCAACACGACCATGACCCTTGTTGTAACAAGCTGTGCGTAAAAGCTAGGACTGTGACACAAAATTAACCAAATTAAATGAACTTTACCATCTCTGCCAAGAAGAGAAGTTTAACAACCAGCCAGTATGATGCTAGAGGCTTGTTGATGCCTACAAATCTGTGTTTTCTCTGCAACATGGGACATTCATCCTAACATTAGTGGCGGTGTGTGTATTTACTTAAGTGTAGAAGATGAATTTTGAACCTGTGTGGATTACAGAGAATCCTAGAGAAAGTACACATACATCCCTTATAGAAGCTGCTTCTCATGCATCTGTGAGAAGCAAGCCCCGTCCTCTGAGACCCGACTCCCCGATCCTCACAGCACAGGTTCTGATCTGTTAAAAAATCATCCACCTTTCCAATTTTCTGACAGATAAGAACTGTTTTAGTACAACATAATCAATCGACTCCATCTCCGGAAGACAGCCATGCCGTTAGGGCTTAGCCGCCTACATTTGAGCATCTAAAGCTGTGGCAAAGCACACAAAAATAAAGTCCGTCCATCCGTTAATCTTGAGCACCGTGTCCTGGATCGACGACCAACGCGTCACGCTGTTTTTGTTGGTTGCATGTAACCGAAATGGCGAAGTTGCTGCAGCACAGTAGGGAGTGTCTGTCGGCTGAGGACAGATTCAAAGTCTTTCCGAGGCAAGGAGAGTTGTTGGTCGGTCTCTGTCTGTCGCTGCCCTCAGTCAGGTAAAGTCTAACACAGAGGAAGAGGCAAATTCACAGCCGCAGCAGATGGCCTCTTCCTTGCGCTCTCATCTGGAAAGACCGCGATCACACTTCTTCAAAGTAGGCCATCTGAGACATGTATGCCGAGTTTCTCTGCAAATCAAGACAGACACAAAAAAAAAAACAATCAGCGAGAAAAACAAAGAAAACGAAAAACTGTTGTACAGAAACATACTTTCAGGAGGTCTTTATCAAATCTGAGGCAATTCTGTGTAAATACAATTTTTTTTCTTACACCTGTGACGAAGTCAGACTGAAGCAACGGTCAAACATTTTTAGGATATCCTTTTAAGATTCTCGAGGACCTATTAGCAGCAACTGATAGCACATATTTGCTATACATGTAGCTGCAGCTTATGATGAAACTTCCTCATGATATAAATGTAGATTGTTACAAAAGAACAATATGAATATACGTATGGCTTTTCTCCTTTCCCGTCTAATTTAGATGTAGTTTTCCTTGGATTCAACCAGCGTGGGAGCTCTTAATGCCAACAGAACTGGCAGTGCTCACATTTTTCTTTGACATCTATGTAGTAGATGTTGTATAACAGTCATGTTAAACCTTTAGGCATAATCATTTACAGTAGAATCTCTCTTAACCTCCTGCTGTTTTTTTTTTTGAGAAAATCCTTTATGATATGCTTTTGCATTCACTCAACAGCCATACAGAACTTATTTGTATGCGCGGTGCAAAAATAATTCATCTCTACCTTGAAAAGAGGCTCAGCTCTAGGTGGTATTTTTTTTTCATACAGCATGTTTACGTGTTTAAGGGTCAGAGTTATGATTTTGTCCTTGAGTATAGAACATCAGGCAGAAGCAGCAAACAAACAGCCTTTATTGTGATATGTAACATAAAAAGCAGGCTTTCTTTTAGCTGCTGCTAAATGTGAAAACATTAATTTAAACATAAAAAAAAAGGTTTAATTTCAATACCTTCAGTGTATTAAATGTAGGGTTGTCAAAAATATCAATACTTGAACACTGTATCCGGACACAATACTAACTTGGTATGGTATCAATATTAAATATTTTAGTATAAGAGGCAAATGAAGAAGGGAAAACCCAAAGATCTTGACAGGCCTGTGTGCAAACAGTGCTTTAAAGTGTTGGCAACAAAGTCACGCAGCACAACAAACTTGGCCAAACATCTCAACACCCTGGTCTTCATGATGAATTCTGACAGGTTAATAAATTAAAAGTTCCCGTTCATAATTTAATTTAATACATTGAACATATTACTGATGTTAGCTCACCTTACGGTCTGCATTAATGTTGTGAGATTAGCTGCGGCAAGCATGCTACTAGGCATGTGCTATATTTGGGTTATTTAGCATTTATAGGCACACTTATTTAACTAGCATTTGTGATTCTGTTGAGAAAGCATGTTCCATGTTGAGGTTGAGAAGGGTGAATTTTTCATGTTAATAAAATATTTTTTTACGCTTTTAATTATTATTATTATTTTTTATCATTCCCGCGAAATCTTAAACAGTATCGAGTATTGAATATTTTCTTGGGTCGCGATATCGAGTTTGAAATTTTAGCATCATCACAACCCTAATTAAATTATATTTCTTAGATCTATTCGTACAGATGCTTGCTTTCATGGCCAGCTATTTCGCCCACATCTTCCTCCTCTCTTAATTGTCTTTTTATATTTTTATTGCGTCATTGCCATTCCTTTTATTTATTTTAGTTAGTAAAGCACATTGTTGGAAATGTGCTACGTAAATAAACTTGGCCTCTGAACCGGGAAAATCACCGCGATCTGTCAACATTACTCCTTCACCTGTTGTCTTAAAAATGTTTCATCTTTGTCCTTTAGATGAATAATCAGAGGGCGCTAGCACAACGGGCTATAAATGCACACAATAGGACAGCACAATAAAAGGCTGAATTACACTCTGGTACCAAATAGATATCCTCATTTTAATCTCTAATGCTAGTTTAAAACACGTAGACGGCCTTCGACGAAAAGCGACCCGCGCTTGTGCACCAGGGTTGGTCCTTTGACGGTACATTTTTAACTCTTCATATGTGAGATATTTTATTTTATACAAAAAAAAAGAGCAACATTGAAACAACAGCAGTAAACTGCAAAACTTTTCTTATCCCGCGTTGTTTACTTCAAAGCACTGTCGCCAACTCCTCAGCAAGGAAAGTCGCTATTGGCTGTGGCTAGATGACATCATCGCCTACTTTGCATATTTGTTCATGTACTTTTGATCCAGGCTGTAGGAAAGGGAAGCTTTTGGCAAGACAAAAAGGGGATACTTTAAATATGTTTGTAACTACAAATTAACTTTATGAATCATTAATACATTGCCTGAATCAACACTGCATGCATCAATTTTTTACCAAAAAGACAGTTATCAGAGGCGCACACAGTGAACGAGGCGAATAAGAGATTGAAGCTGTGTGTGAATCATATTCAGGGCTTCTTTTACTGCAACAGTTTCAGAGGAGAAAAAAAGACCAGATTAAAAACAATTTTTACATCATATCTATATCCCACTTTGTAATCGAGGGCAGAATTGCCAAAAAAAGTCGCTAGATCTGTCACTTGTTGCTTTTCTGAAAGAAAATAAAGTCACTAGAGGGGTCTGAAATGTCACCAAGTTGGCAACAGCGCTTCAAAGTAACTGATGAAACGAAAGTCATTTCATCTTAGGAGTTTTCTGCTTGTTTCTGCATAATGTTGCAGACAAAACTGCTAATGTATTAATGGCAGCTATTGCTACAGTAAGCAAGCTGTTTGGTTGGATGGTTTCATATATATTTGCTCCATTTTCCTTTCCTTACATAGCACACATGGGAAAAAAACAAAACTTAAATTAAACTCTGGTTATGTTCTGTGGTTAGAATTTACAGATATTCAAATGTCTTGAAAACGGAAAATATCTGATGATTTTACTCCAGTCCACCTTGACAGTAATAATTAGAGCTAAAGCCGGTTCGCGTACTCACGTTGCTGTGAGGTATGTATGCATGCTCTGGGACGTATCCTCTGGCCTCACTGGGGAGGCTGTACATGCTGGCCTGCTGCTGCTGCTGCTCCTCCAGCTTCAGAGACTCGATCTCCGACTTCAGCTCCTTCAGCTGGTCCTGCAGGTGTTTGCTCTTCTCCATGTACTCCAGCCTGGATAAATGCAGCGCAGCGTCAGCAGACAGAACCCAGTCGTCTTTTAAAGAATTTAAAATAAATAAATAAATAAAAAAAGCCTGAAACGAGCTTTTGAATCGCCGCCTCACCGCTCTCTCTCGATCTCCATTGACAGCCTCTTCATGTCCGAGTCCTTGAAGTCGAGGCGCGACGGCATTGAGTCATAGCTTAAGTCGGCTGGTTCAGGAGGCGCGGGGGGCGTGGAGTAGGCTGCTATGAGCTGAAGGACACAAAACAGACGTCAATATGCTTTCACAATGGAAAAAAACTATCACGCTGGCATACATAATACATGCTGCTGTTATTTCTACGTTCCAGCTCAAGGTCTGAGTGAGTTAGAAGCTAAAATTGCCTCTAGTCATATTTCTCATCTTAGCATTGACTGATTTCTTCCATCTTAACCAGAAAAGTAATTTCTCATTTCTTTAGAAATCATCAACGCCTCAATGAGTCACTATTTGTTTATCTTCAAATATTAATAGTCTCTACAGAGGAAGAATCGTCCCTCTCTCTGTCTGCCATTTGCCATCTGGGGCTTCTGAAATCACTCGTCTCATAAGTCAGCTCTGATAAATCAGACTTGTCTTCATTTTCTTCCTTGGTGGAAAAACCTTAAAAGCAGAGCAGCTAATCAATGGCTTCAGCTATCAAAGCGAGTGCACTCTGTCATCTGAGAAATGCTAAGTGGTAACCCTCTAAAGAACGACACAAACAACAACAAAGAAAAGAGCATTAATCCAGAAAAAAAGCATAAAGAAAAGCAGAATCAATCAATAGGACAGCACGGGGTATGTTGTTTTGGTGATCTCCAGGAGCTTCTGCTTGGCTCGCCGCTCGGCGTCCTTCGCTTCTGTCAGGTCCTGCTTTAGGTGATCTGCTTCTTTCAGCCTGGAAACAGACGATTGCTTTGTTCAGTACTGACGAATCAATTAAAAAAAACAATTTTTACATAAAAATACTATTTAATTGTGATTTTTTTTTTGCTACTTTTACTTGCTCAATAATAAACTAAATGTGGACTAAGAGCTGACTAATGATCAGGGTCGTGTTCTCTGTGACACGGAGCGCTCTCGCTCACCTGGCTACTTTGTTGAGTCTCAATATTGAATATTTATAGCTGATTCATCTCAGAAAACATGACGCCTCTAAACAAAAGAGCTGTGCAGTCACAGCAGCAGATGTTTTCCCTCTTTTGCCATACACAACACTTGTGTGATTTCAACCTTTGCAAAAACTCTGGAATATGCTCCTTTCAATTAATGTTTCTTTTTTGGTCTAAATTGACACTTGTGTGACATTTGTTATCATTGTGTCATTTTTCTCATGTAAATGGAAGAAGAAAAAGCAATATTGGCGTCAAGAATCGGTTTACCTGATGTCAAAATTATCATTATAGGTATCGGCCTTAAAAAACCTGTAGCGGTTGATCTCTAGTGTACCCTGGTGTACAGCACTCTGTTTTTAATGAGCTGTGTATATACAAAAATCAATGAATAATAAGGAATTACAGGAGCGACACTGGTGTGGGCTTCTGCTGCAGCGCACCATCTGCTTTAAATTTTGACATTTAACACATTATGAGCTGGTATTCCTCGTCCATGGTTGGTTATTTTAGCTACTGCTGCTTTTCCATCACCTCAAATCAGTCTGCCCATTCTCCTCTGACCTTTCCACACCGCTGCTGCTCACAGGTAGTTTTTTTTTGGAGGCTTAGATGAGAAAATCCTTGCAGTTCATCACTTTCTGAAATAGTCAGACCAAACAATCTGGCACGAGCAACAACGCCACACTCAAAGTCACTTAAATCACCTTTTTCCTCCCATTCTGATGCTCACTTTGGACTTCAGTACATCATCTTTATATCTAGATGCGCGCTGAGTCACTGCCAAGTGATTGGCTGTCAGTGATAAAGCAATTAAAAAGGTGTAACTAAGAAAATCAGTGGAACCTCTAGTGACAAGTTTTCTCTGCATCCCTTGAATCTTAATGTCATGTGAATAATTACACACTAAGATTACACATTAGAGAGGAGTCATTCCTATTAGTACTCTGAACTGACTGATATTAACTTTGGAAATTATGCAAAAACAGCTCCTAACCTTAACTGAACTCCAGTTTACATATTCAATTTAATCAGACCAGAAACACGCATAAAATAAAATAAGAAATATGAATAAACTCAAATCAGTTGAGCCCCAGCTGGATGGTCTGAGTCCATTTTGTTACACATCATGGATTATTAAAGCAAACAGGATGAACCTGCCCAGCTGCCACTGGTCAGGATCTGCAAACATTTAGCAAATAATCATTTTAAGAACCCGAGCGAATTTCGAAGGTGAGAAAAACTAATTTTGGGGACTTAAGGCATCGTTTCTATACACAGAACGCATCCAGACAACTCATCGTAACGCCTAAATCTACTGTAGATGACTTTTTAGGATATGAAACAACCTGTGACGCAGGGATTTTGTTACAACCATGAACACTGCAAAAATAGAACTAAAAATAAGAAAATTCTTCTTGAAATGAAAGTATTTTTCCTTTATTTGAGCAGGTAAATAGGATTATTAGCCAATGGAATAAGTTTTTGCACTTAAAATAGCAATAATTTATCTCCATCATCTTATTACAAGTGCAGTATGTCTAATTATCTTATTTTAGGGGTAAAAATACTCATTCCATTGGCAAATAATCTTATTTACCTGCTCAAATCGAGGGCAAATACATTCATTTCAAGAAAATTCTACTTATTTTCAGTTCTCTTTTTGCAGTGAAAAATCTTTATTTCCCCCTTTATAAAAATTTAACCTTGAGAAAAAAACACAGCACAACTAAAGGCGTTAACACTTCTCTCAGATTAAAACCGAAGCTTGTAAAGAGACAGCAGGAAGCAGCATTGGTGGTTCGGCTTTAATTAGGAGCATTTCATTCCTGATTTGTTCGGAGGATTTATGCTGCCACTTCATCTTTTGCAAATAAATATGTACCAGCATAAAATAAATGATACATTTGCAGAAAAGCTATGAAGGAAGCCATAATTAATTAATGAAAGCGAACACTCCCGAGTAGCAATAGTAAGGATAATTTCACACCTCCTCTCAGACTGCTCCACCAGCTTTACAGCCAGCTGCTCCGCCTCCCTCATCTTCTGCTCCATCAGCCGTTTCTCCTCCTTGGTCTTCATGGCTGTGACCTCTAACCTCTGCCGTTCCTGCTCGGCTTCTGCAGCTTTGTGAGCCAAGAGCTTGGCCTCCTCCTCAGCGATCTGGGCCTTCTCCGCCAGCAGGTCCGCCGTCTCCTCGGATCGCAGCTGGAGCGGGACGGTCCGGGTTGTTTTTAATGAAAACGGTGGAAAGTGAAGTGAGGTAAAACCAACAATGAGGCAGAAACCGTATTCATAAATGTTTTTAGCATGATTCCAATCCCTGATTCTGTCATTCAAAACTTGCTATTCCCCAAGAAGAGTATTTAATATTTATGTGGGATGAAGGCTAAAGGTCCCACCAGTGCCTCGTTGGCAAGTCGCGCCTCATCCTGCAGCTGGAAGAGTCTTCGCTCCATCTCCTCTTTCGCCCGTTCCGCTTCCTCCCTCATCTGCTTTTCCCGTGCCAGGATCTGACGCTCCATCTGTGTGGGGAGGAAGAATTTTAAGTTACAATACATAACAACTGAAAAACACGAGCGCTGCCCAATCTACAGATTTTGCTGCATTCATTTCCTGGACTCATCCGCTTTCTCAGCCCATGTTTTGATGAGTTCTGCATAATTTTACTGCGATACAGATATATATGTATGGTTTGAAAGTCGGAGTTCAGCCTGTCTTTTGTCACCATTCTAGATTTCAAAACTATGCTTTCAGAGGTTCTAAATGATTAGATGAAGAAATCAGTTTTTTCACAGCGAGGTCTGCACAAATCCACTGTTTTACAGATATGACTGGTCGGAGCCTAAAGGTATTATAGAGCTGTATCCAAGCCTATTAATGGAAAGTCGAGTGGAAGGAAAAAAATATGTGCACTGCAACCCTCCAACGCCACGCCTGCCCCCAAGACAAATTCCTAGGGAAAACAGTGATAAAATACTTTGAAAATTCAGGAAGGAGAGAAAGCAAGAGGGAAATAAGAAAGGAAAAAGCAACAGAACAAGAAACAAAAGGAGAAATTAGGGAGGAAAAACTACAAGAAGAAAGGGATCGAGGACAGAAGGGAACAAGGTAGGAAGGGGAGAGAAAAGGAAGGAGAAAGAAAAAAAGGAAGGAAGGATACACAGAAAGATTTTAAGAAGGAAGGAAGGAAGGAAGGAAGGAAGGAAGGAAGGAAGGAAGGAAGGAAGGAAGGAAGGAAGGAAGGAAGGAAGGAAGGAAGGAAGGAAGGAAGGAAGGAAGGAAGGAAGGAAGGAAGGAAGGAAGGAAGGAAGGACTGGAAAGAAGGATGAGAAAAACAAAACAAAAAAGGGTAAAGTTGAAAAAATATTAAGAGAACAGCAGAACGAAGTAAACAGGAAAAAAAAAATAATACAACGAAGAGAAAAAAAGCAAAGAAGAAAGTAAATGTGCCAAGATTGGTCATGCCAATAAAGTTTGTAATTGTATTTTTTTCCCCATACTCTTCAATGAAGATCTAGAAAACTCTTATTAGTCATATTTCTCCATCCTGCATCCCGACTCCTACAGTTTGAGTGAGAACCACCGACCTTCTTGCGGGCCTTCTCCTCTTTAGCTTGAGCCTTCATCTGCTGCACTTCGATAGAGTCCACCTTCCTCCTCCTCATGAACAGATCATGGTTCCCAATGCACAGCTGCAGGATCTAAGACACAAAGGCGGCTAAATCGTTTCCTTCCCACGCACCCCATGTAACAGAGAAAAGAAAAAAAACAAACAAAAACCGACCAGCTTGTTGACGCGCAGCTGAGACGAGTAGAACTTGAACACATCTTTCTTCTTGTCCAGGGGTTTAATTGTGAACTGCAAGAAGGGAGGTTGGGTTAGGTTTCTTACAGCTGTAAACACTTCCTGGTCTTGTTAAAGAGAGAATATTCTCCTAGAATCATCCTGATTTTGGAGTAAATTTTGGTATTTAGTGGTGCCGAGCAACAGATGTCTGAACACCTTGGAAATAATTTACTGACCAGATTTTTTTTAAATATAAAAATAAATGCCTGTTGGTGGAATGCAGGAAGACCAAATCCAGCAGCCATATTTTAAATCTGAACTAAACAGCATAATGAAAATGGCATTTTTCACAGCCTTTCTTTAAAGCCCTGCCTTGTTGCGCTCCAAATATGGCCTCCAGCCAATCTCTGTTACAGTCAAATAAGGTCAGGTCTCCTCTGCCTTATTTCCACAAGTGCAGATATATATTTTGGGTCGTTTTCTCATATTTCTAGCTAATAAACTCTAAATCCAGGTGAAATGTCTTACACCAGTAGAATATATCCAATATGAACCTGGTTTATAAGGAGGGAGAGGAAGCCAATCCTCACTTTGGGGGAGATAAAGGAAGCTTTATGAGGAGATAAATTTATTCATCTCTGAGTCGAATATTTTTACTGCTGTATTTCACAATAGGATTGAAACCTTTTCACTCAATTTAAAAAAAAAAAATCCTTTTTGCTGGTTAAAGGGAATCACAAGTGCTTGCAAAATTATTCATACCCATAATTATTTTTTTGACGTTTTGCCACATTATAACCACATCAATATATTTCACTGTGATGCTATTTGATAAGGAAGGAGGAGTAAATATGGCTTTCAAGATTTACTTATAAATAAAAGATCTGTGTGATACATTTTTATTCACCCCCTTCACTCTGACGCCCTAAAAGAAAAAATCTCAACAAACTGTTTTTAAATCCAGCTGTTGTGTGAAGGCCCCAGAGGTTTGTTAGAGAACAAACAAGAACATGAAGACTAAGGAGCACAGCAGACAGGCCAGGGAGAACGTTGGGGAGAATTTTAAAGTGGAGTTAGCTTTTAAAAAAGTATATCAGGATGCGTCGGCTGTGCATGGGGAGTGTCTAACAGAGAATCTGTAGGAAGATTTCACAACTGCTGTTCAAAGTTGCTCTCCATCCAATCGGGCTGAGTTTGAGATCAATGGCATCAACAACAAAAAAAATATATTTTCTAGATGTGCAAAGCTGGTAGAGAGACATACACTTAAAGACTTGCAGCTGTAAACATATTTACTATTAATGGCTCTTTTTTTTTGCACAAAAAAAACCAATTAATTTTCCTCAGACTTCAGTTGCACACTCCTTTGTGTTGTTCTGTGGTATTAATTTGACATAATGTAGATGTTTATAAGGGACTTTACATTGCAGCTGCTAAAAATATTCTAACCAGTGTCAAAGTTATTTGTTTCAACCTGCAAAACATTTCATTAAGCGTAACGACACAAAAGCAGATCGCTGCGCTTACCTCCTTTTCACTGTAGGAGATGTTCCGGATCCCGCTCCAGGGGAAAGACTTGTTCGAGTTGAGTTTGTTGTTGGGGTTGTAGATATGGAGACCCTGAGCATCGACCCCCAGCAAAAGGTCTGTGTCCCTCTTGTTTTGCTGCGGATGAGAACCGAAACGTCAAAGGTCAGAGTGTGCTGTTTATACCTATATGGAGAGTATAAGTCCTGTCACGGTCAGCGGCACTCACAGTAATGGCAAAGTAGCTAACGCCGTACATCTCAAGGTCCTGAGCAATCTTAAGGTATTCCATCTCAGCCTCGTCCCTGGACAGAAAGAAGAATATCAGCGTTGGACGCCACTGATTGAACAAAGGAGCGTTGGCATTCAGTGTTGATCCAAAGGCAGTCGGTCCTACCTGGCGATGCCTCGGTGTTCGGCGTACCAAGCCGTGATCTTCTCCTCCCACATGTCCGCTGTCATCTGGTACTGCATCAGGACCTGGTGGGCGCAGGCAGGTTGTACGTCAAAGGCGCACGAGCAGGACAGCGATGACCCAATGCAGAACGTCAGTAGATTTAAATATGGATGCGGCTCGTGTGCTTACCCGTTTTGGCAACAGCTCATCCTGCGCAAGAAAGCCTGGTTTGTGAAAGTTTGGGTCGTAGTCTCCGTACTGGGATGGAAATTCAGGAAAAGAGAGAAAGAATGGCTTAATGATGCTTTTAATCGCATTAATATGCTGTTTAAATAAATATAGGACTTGGTTTAAATAATATATTAGGTTAGAAGTTCACTCATTTTAATGTTACCCTTTAAGTAATTTATTTGACGCATTCCTTTTTCCAGGATGTAATTATGATACAAAAACAACTTTAAGTTACATGTTGACCACATGCTTTTTGGAGCGAAAAGAGATTTGATGGTCCAATAAGACAAAGGCAGCACTATTCAGCCAAAAAGGCAGCAAATACGTTGGAAGAGTCTAGGTCAGGCTATCAAACTAAAAAAAAAAACACTGAGGTATGATGGTGGTAGCATCATGCTGTGGCTGAGTCACAACTTCAGGCCCTGGCATGGCTTTTCAAAGATGGAGAGAATAAAAATGTAGAATGTAATAGAACAAAAATAGAAACATTTCAGTGGCGTAAAAGACCTCCATTCGTAACTTCTATATAACTGTATGTGCTGACTGTGCTTAAAAGCTGAATTAGTGCCAGGAAAACGGACCAATAAAAATATTTTTCAACAATTCCCAAAAACGAAGCAAAAATACAGCCAGAATTTTACCAGAGGCTGGATGCTGGCAAAAAAAAAAAATTGTTTAAACAGATCAAACTTCCTAAAGGACATCAACCCAATTCATTAAAAGTAATCTTAATTGTCATTGCAACTGTAGATTCCAACAAAATTAGTTTTCTGCATTTAACCCATCCTTAGGGAGCGGTGGGCAGCTTCTTACGGCGCCTGGGAAACAATGTGGGACTAAGGCTCTTGCTCAGGGACCCATAGTGGCAGTCTGCGGGGATTGAACCAGGTACATACAATCTTCTCAAAGCAAAGCGAGCTGCTCTAACCACTAGGCCACCAGGTGTAAACTTACATTTAAACCTCTTTGCATGACTGACCTTCTTTAGATTAGATTTAACGTGCATGCCCATGTTGAGAGCATGTAAAGTTATCCCTGGAGCTTTAAATATGTCATCAGGATTGAGCTTGTATGGTTTATGGCACTCTGGATATATATGAAGATTAAACATGCTGTAAATTTAAAAATATAAAATAAAAACAAGAATGTGGCCTTGATTTGTCCTCCTACCTTTGCCTGGACAGCATATGATGCCAAAAGGACTGAGGCTTCAGGGGAACAGAATATCTCTTCATCTAATATCTGCTTTTTCACCTAAAACAAAAAAAAAGAGTTTCATCCAGAGTTTACAAACGCTTACCTTGTGGCAGAAAACGCACCAGAATTTTAACAGAAACCAGTTCTTCCCAGATCGGGCTTTACTAATTCTACCAAACATGTTTTGAACTAATAAGAAGTGAACGTTTGTTGCTACCTGCAAGAAAAACAGGTGTTGAGTAATTTCTTGGACCAGTTCTTCTTCAACTTTTTCAGGGAAGAACTTCGCCAGGAAGTGAAACGTTATGGGAGAGTCCTTGGGAACCTCCTGGTCCAGAACCTTGTTGGGGGGAAAAAAAGAAAGAGGAATAAAAAAACAATACTAGTCATTTCAAGCATAAAGTCTGATGGAGTGGTCCAACATCTTCCTATCCCTGCCTTCAGCTCTCACTCCTTCAGTGACAGTAGAGACTGTCAGACTTTATTCCAGCAGACGATGCCCTTCACTCACCCGTTTCTCCAGCTTGAGCCAGGCGTAGGTGTCCTTCACCGTGTACCTGAGTCCAAAGAACCAGGTCTCCCTCAGACCGACTGTACGACACACCAGGTCAAACAGGTCCTTGCCTTTCCATTTGACCTAAAAACGAACAGAGCGAGAGATAAAAACAACGTACAAAGATGGAAAAAACATGTTGCTTTTTCAGGAACAAAGGAGCAAAGACAGACTTCTTACTGCCGGTGGCACTCCTGCCCTCTGCAGGTAACTTTAGGTGCACCACTAAAGTTTACATTAAAGACAATATTTATAGCAGGATGGCAAAAGAAAAAGCCTCATATGAACGGCAAAAAGGCATTTAAAACATTAAAACAGTGAAGCAGCTCTGATAGAGTTCCACTTCTTATTTAAAGATGTGAATTTATTACCAAGGCACTTTTCTTAATTACTTCAAAGAAATCAAACGAGTTTGTTTCGCTAAACGTTGGTGCCAGTTTGACTGACACCAAAGAGTGATCAGAGACGCATAAAAGAACCTTTGATCTTGTCTCTGCTGCTCCGTCGTGCTAAATAAGTTATAAGTCCTGATCGCTGGAGTCTTAAGAGAGACTCACTCCCAATAGTTCCTACGTTCCACTGTGGTTGTTGTTATCACTATATATTTCTGCTTCGTACAGTTTTGGAGATTTATGTTAAAAAACAAACAAAAAACAAAACAAAAAAAAACTCCAGGCTGGCAAACGGTGTCCCTGTTGAGTAGATTATTCTTTCTAACTCAGAGACTAAGTGCATTTTCTTCTGATTTGCTTTAAGCGTGCATACTTTTGTGTTAAAAGCTTCTGTGAAGGTCCATAACCCAATTTACTCGACGTCGGCTATCCATTAAGCAGCTCAAACAGAGCGATACGTGGCATTTCTTCTTCCCGCTATCGCCGCGGCGTAAACTCCACGAGCCATTTTGACAGCAGACGGTGTTTCATCAGTCAAGTACAGACTAAGCGGATGATATCTAGTGAGTAATAACCTGCCTGCACACGCAGTCACACCACCCTAAAGCTTTAGATTTCATTCATTAACACGCACATTTCCATCTGAACATTCCCATGTTGTGGCTGTCTGTGCCTTTTTGAGCTCATTTTAAATTTCTTATCTTCGCAAATCAAAATAAAAGCTCAGAATAAATCAATAAAATAAGAAATGTGATGGAGTGTGACAGAGACCCCTTAGTGCTAATACCAAAGGCCACACTCCTTAAAACAACAACTTTTAAAACACTTCTGAAAACGTATTTTTATTCTCTGGCTTTCAACATCAGCTTGTTGGTTTTAAATGGGTTTGACTGTATTATCATAAGTGTCATATTTCTACACTTTGATATATAAACAGGTATGTTTCTAGTTTGCGGTTTTGTCAAGCACTTTGTTTCAGCCGTGGTTTTTTCAAAGCGCTTTACAAATGAAGTTGGTATTAGGGCTGAACAATTAATCGCATTTTCAATATAATCGCGATTTAAAAAAACGCAATTTCCAAATCGCACAGTCTACAATTTTTGGCTATGTAACAATTAGGGAATTAGCCACGTCCATTAGGTGTTGGTAAAATGTTTAAAGTGGGTTTGCCTCCACATGGAAGGGAAAACAGTTGCAGCAGTGAGATAATCTAATTTTATTTCTTGTTTTAGAGTTTATATAATCATACAAAGCATTATAAGTACAGGTCAATCAGTTTAATACATAGACTTGCTTGTTGGTTGCACTTTATGTTCAACAAGGATTGATGTCCAAATCAACTAAAAGCTGTTCTCTTGAATAATATTCTGATTAATAGAAACATTAAAAGTTCTTGTTTTGAATAGTCCTTGTTTACAAATGTCTTTATTTAGACGCCATTTTTGTTGCTTGTGGTTAACGCAGAGAAAAGTCAAAATTGCAATTTTGGTTGAAATATGTTGTAGGCAGAACGCAATCATTTCTGCTCCGAGTTTAGATGCTGCGGGTCTTTTAGCACCTAATCTGCACAGCGAGGAAACAAAATGATTTGTTGTTTGTATATGTTTAAAAAGACATGATAAATTAAACTGGAAAAAAAAAATCGCATTAAATTGCAATATTAAGAAAAAAAAATCGCAATTAGATTATTTTCCAAAATTGTTCAGCCCTAGTTGGTATGGTTTGGTCATATGAGGGACCACCGCAGTCGAATTATTCAATTTGAGCTTCTCTTTCTCCTGTTGGTGTGCCTCTGGGCAAGGCATTAAAGCCCAAGTTCCTTACTGACCTGCTTATTAGTATGAATCGTTTGAATGCGAGTGCGACGGTGTGAATGTGCCTCTAGTGTAAAAGCACTTTGAATGGTTGATGCGACTAGAACAGCGCTATAGAAACTGAGTCCATTTAGCATTTAAACAAAAACTAAAAGCCCATTTGCTTGGCTTCCGGTGAAGAAGTTGCAGAGAGGAGGTTAAATTAACACTGACAGCGGTCTGAATGACAGGCTGCACAAAGGAAAAGAAGAAAGGAGAGAAGGCCATCTTCCAGCACACCCACTGTTAGGTGAAGATGCTACTCGAACTGTTTACTTCCGGCTTTAACTGATTATAAAACTAAATGAGTCAGGACCTGTGCAGACACACAATGTGGCTAAACAATTTCCGGAGGGCAAAGCTGACTAATTCTCTTCCAAGAAGATTATATGTCATGTTTCAGGAGGTATGTGTTATTTTGTATTGCCATAACTACCACTTCTGTCTGGAAGGAAAAGGCTCCTGAACACCATGACCTATTCTGTGCATCACAAAAGTATTTACACTAACCTTTACTTTTTCCACCCGAATGCGTTATATTAGGATTTAATCTGACAGGTCAACAACAAACAGTGGATCTTTCTGAAGCTAAAGCAAAATGATGTGTGACTTTTACAGTTTCAACGTTTGTATTTTAGCTCCCTTTACCCCGATACCTTTAGAGAAAACCAAGCTCAGCCAACTACCTGTATCTTTCTCCTCATTAGCGAGTTAAAATAAAAATAACCTTTATTGTCCCTCTGTGTGGAAACTCATGCCTACCAACTGTCCGTAATTTATTCTCAGTAAAGATTAATTTTAAATCAGGGTAGGTTTAACTGAACATCTAACGGAGCTCTGATGAATCAAGCATCCCAAAATGGAGCGAAGTAATAACTGCACTTCAACCAAGGCATGGAAATCCACCTAAACTGGCAGGCCAGTCAAGGAGAGCATTAAAGGAGCTATTAGTAAGATATTTACTGCAAAACCAACCTATATCATTCTCATTTATCACCCGGGATGGAAGTAACATTCCCTGTAAACAATCAGTCCTCTCCATCAACAACGTCTTAGTCACGTTTGTCTCCTTTCAAACCTAGAGGTACGGTCTGGATACTGATCTCTATTTATTAATTGGAGTGCTGATTTGCCCGAAAAACTGAAGTCACTGGCCGCCATCTTGCGACTCTCTACTCTCACAGAATCCCACAGGATTTGGTTGCAACAACAAGCAGCTTTCTGGCTGTGTGAAAACGTTTCACAGGTAATTTTACAGTCAGTGGATGTAGTAACACTATCAACTACTAGGAAATTAGGTGCTGAAATATTTAGCATTTTCTTTATATTATATATATATATATATATATATATATATATATATATATATATATATATATATATGTGTGTGTGTGTGTGTGTGTGTGTGTGTGTGTGTGTGTGTGTGTGTGTGTGTATGTGTATATATGTATATGTAGATATGTATACACATACATGTATGTATATATTTTTGTATATTGTTATTTAAATATTTATAAATAAATAAATGAAAAACGTGCAAAAATATTTTAGCACATGACTTTCTCAGTACCTGATAGTTTTTGTACATAACATAAAAGTATATGGCATTTGACATTTTAAAAGTCTTAAGCCCCCCCTGAACATGAGAAAATCATCGTTGTTCGATGCTGTAGCGCACATATTCCCTAGTTACTGGAAGGAAGTAGGGAGTACCAATATGGCGGCTGGTGGCTTCAAAGCGATGTGTATTAAATGCGGCCAATGCGCAATCCAGTGAATAAATAGAGATCAGTGGGTCTGGAACTACTTTGGTTCAGAGTGTAGCTTGTGTTTACTTCCTGGTTCCTGAGCCAATCATATGAGAGTTCCCAGAGTTCCCAAAACAGAGCGCAGCATTAGGTATTTTATCTTGGCAAAGGAGCAACAGCCTGCTAACCTAGAAGCCAGTAAGAGAAGCGGACCAGAAATAGAACAGAATACATCATCTACCTGTTCTGTGGAAGTAAAAATTCACAACAGCAGCACATCGTTTAAAAACGGCAGATTAGATTGTTGTGATTGGCAAGCTGTTGTACCGATTTGAGCCACAATGTGTCAGTATTACTTACAGCTCCTTTAACCAGAGAAGCAGCTAAAAAGCCCACAAACTCTTGAGGAGCTGCAGAGATCTACAGCTCGGGTGGGAGAAGGACAGGACAACTATTAGTCGTGCACCCCACAAGCCTAACCATTATGTATATGCAGCAAAAGTAAAAGCCGCTGCTGAAAGGCACCCAAAAGAAGCCCCAGACGCCTTGTAGAGAACGCAAGCAAGCATGTGGCAGACGAGATCAAAGATTAACTTTTTGCTCCACGTTCAAAACATAAAACACAACGGAAGTAAAGTCATGCTATGGGAATGATTCTGTTTAGGACACTAGAAGATGATAAGAGTTCATTTAGAGAAGGATGGAGATAGTTACAGGGCAATACTGACAAACTAGCAAGAGCTGCAAATGACTTGAGAGAGAGACAGAAATTCCCCTTCCAGTGGGACAATAACCTGCTGATGCCAGAGCTACACAGGAATTGTGCAAATCAAAGCAATTTTCATGTTTTAGAATAGCACAAAGTCCAGAGCTAAATCTCATTGAGCAGCTGTGGTAAGATTAGGAAACTGATATTCAAACGCAATCAGATGGGTCCTGTGCTGTTATGAAAAGAAGAAGGGAGTCTCTAAAGGGGCCAATCACCCCAAAAGACTTACAGCCGGAAACAACAGAAAGTGGTTCTATAAAATATTGCCTCAGGGGATGAATATATATATATATATATGCCAAAGTTGTCTGATTTGGAGATAAATACATTTAAACAATATATAATTTCCTCCCAATTCACACATGATTCAATGAGTGCTATTTTGTGTTGGTCTATCACACAAAATCTGAATAAAAACACATTGAGAAGATTAGTGGTCTTAATAAGAGCAAATTCTGGGGAATTAAAAGACTTTTACACAGTAATATATATCCCAAAGCCAACATTCCCATCTTCCCTTAGGGTGCCTTTGATAAATATAAGAAAACTACTATATGTGTTAAATTAAATATATGGTTAAACATACAGATTGACACAAAAAAAAGCTCATAGAAGAAAAAGAAAAAAACTAACCTCACAGCTAAACTCCATCTCAGCATCCATAGTGATGACCTTAACTTTGAAAGTCTTTGGCTGTTTCTTCTTCAATCCAAGGATCGACATTTTGATGTTTTTTTTTTCTAGGCTGCAGAACTCTGGAAATTGGGAGATTTATTTTAAAGGTCCATAAATAAATGTCATCCGAATACAGCGTAATAGCACATCTAAAACAATATAAACAAACTCCATAAAACGCCACGTAAAGCTTACATTTGCAGTCCACTTTGCACAGAAATGTGAAGGCGCTACTTTGAGTGGAAGATGTGAAGCTTTAAACGTTCAGATGAGGCCTTTTTTTTTTATTTTAACCAGGGAATAAAGTTAAAATCCTGCCGTCCAACAAAGCTCGAGTGAAGGCTGCTGGGCTTCTGTGTTTGTGTTGGATCGAGCGATGCTAAGCTAACTTTTCTCACTATGCTGCGGTTTTCTTCTAACAACTAAGACACGAAAACAGTCCATAATAAGTTCCAAAAAAGACACCGACACTCCAGCGAGACCTCCATAGTGAACATGTATGCGATATTTCAGATTTTAAGGTTAAGGGGAAGAAAAATGTTGCTCGAACTGTTGGTCGCTACGGGTTCAGCTAAGTTAGCAAGCCGTTCAAAATCAGAAGGACTTTCCAGAAGATTTTTTTTTGTTTTGACTCCCAGACCAGTCGCTCTACAGGTGGGAACACGAACAACAGTCAGGAAGCTACGCGACTGCGTCTGTGTCTGCTTCAAGGCTGTCGGAATTATCCGTTTCACACCCGTTAAGAACGATATATCAGGGATTATAGCAGTTAAAAAAAAAAACTATTTAAGCAAAAATCTTATCCGTCTGACAATATATGAAAAACAAGGGGTATGCGAAGAGTTTAAAATGGGGTTTCCAATTGTGGCTTATTTGGGCGAAGGGAATTGCAAGTTACATTTGAACGCCTCTCACCCTGACAGTTCCTACTTAGGGAAAAATCAAACCCACAAGCTTCCTAATGCTGCAGCTCAGTGCTCTGCAGAGAGAACCCAGGCAGACATATAAATTGGAACAATACTATTTTAGGGATAAGAGAATCAATTCAAAGGACATCAGCGTATCCAAATAGGTGATATTCGTAATTTGTTTTAAAAGAAACGGGAACTTTAAAATTAATACAATGATGTTACGATTGTTTCCGTTCCAAACTCCAATCTAGAAGGTGGCGACACTGCACTTAGAGATATTTTTTGCTTTCTTTTCAATCGCCATAAAAACACAAGAAGAAGAAGATCTTCAAGAACAACAACAAAAAAAAAGGAGTAAGAAAGATATTCATTGACAACAATCAAAGCCAACGCGGCTAGTTTTGGTAAAGGCACTATAGTCTTTATTTACAAAGTAGGAACGGGTTTTACGTTTCACTACACAAAAAAAGACTTCTACACTTGGGTGTAAATGTGTTACGATCTTTGTGCATAGAGCCAGGAGAGGTTTCTGTTTCTAAAACCTTACACTGCTAGACAGCAACACACTTAGGGATGGGCCAGTATGAAACTTCAATGGTATGATGACGCTGAATCAAAATACCACCTTCTCACAGTACTTCACCACATTTTTGAAACGAATTGCTTTGTGTAATTGCTTTAAAGCATTTCAGAAAACAGCAAGTATACATTTTTTTCTGCTAAAACATGAAATATTAATGTTATTGTTTTTACATTTTTGCTGTTCTGCTTTTTATGGAGTCATATTGGGAATATACCAAGCTGATATTGACTCAAAGCTGTTTATTAGCCAGGCTATCTGCTCTTGTAGCCAACCTATGGATGACACTCGTTTAATGTGCAGATTTTTATTAATTTATTTTTTGTGACCGCAATTTTTTCACCGTGAGGGAAAAGTGTTGTGATATTTCAGCCAAATGGTCGGCAGTGTTCAGCAGCATGAGAAGGAGGGGCAGTGCGGTGTAATGCTATGTTTGATTTGTCTCAAAAGTTGGAGCATTGAGGCAGGAATGAGATCACACCCATGTTAAAAGCATTATGGTCCTACTGGGATTTGCTAATTGTTTAGGTGCTATTAACATGTTTCCAAGTATTATATAGTAGTATGTTTCACTAGAAATAGTCAGAATTGCTAATATATAGGTGATGCAAGCAACTTTCATGACATTTTATATACACAGTCAGCATCCATGTTGGTTAATTATTTAGGGGGTAGACTATTCAGTAAGCTCCAACTTACTCAGAGTTACACTTTCAGGGGGTATTCTTGCTATTTTTTTTTTTTGCAAGGACCTTGAAAAAGTTGACACCCAAGGGCAAAGAGAGTTCACCATCACTTTATGATACATACAGCCAGCAAATATATTCCTTGGCATCTTCATTAATAAAAGGATTTAAACTGTAGGATTAGTATGACAGAATATTTGAGCAGTTTTAAAACCATGACTTTCTAAAACCTTGGTACACCAGAAACCGGCAAATGCCTTCTCGCCCTCTATGCTGATGACACAGCAGTTTTTCTGTCAAGTAAACACAGTTGCCCAGTTGTTTGATTGCCTACAGATTGCATGTAACATTACTCCGTCATATTATTGTGATAGAAGATAATAGCCATTTTGAATCTGTAACTACATTATACTTATGTCTTGATGGGAGTAACCAACCAATGCCTGATAAATGTATTACATAAATTTGATAAGGGGAATTGTTAGCACCGTGATTAGATAAACTGCAGTCAATGTTGCAAATTATCTGTTAATTTGTTAGAGTTTTGACTAAATCAATTATTTTTGTTTTATTTTGTCTGTTTTCTGTGTTATTGTTAGTTTTCTTACACAGGTTTTTATAATGTCTGCCGACAATAACACATTTGAAAGTGTGAAAAGTGTTATCCTGTCAGCTCATAAAAATACCACATCAGAAGAGAAGGTCAGCTTCTACAACCGCTGGGCAGACAACTATGATCGGGTGAGAAAACAGACAATAAATGAGTGCACTTGCATTTGTGTAACAACTCTGTAGATGTCCAAGACTGCAATAAGGTTTGCAAGTATAAATTATAAAAATAAAATATAAAAAACATAAAAATGTGCCAAATATTGTCACACACACACACACATATATATGTGTGTATGTATATATATATATATATATATATATATATATATATATATATATATATATATATATATATATCTTTATTTATTTATTTATTTATTTATTTATTTATTTATTTTTATATTATGATTGTAGTGTTCCGATAGTTCAGTTTAACTGCTGTAATTAGAGGAAATATTTTCTTCAGTAATACCAAGTTTCTTTGACATTTCAAGATGTTTACCTCTTTTACATTTGGTGTTTGGTGCGATGTTTCTTTTTTTAATCCATACTGAAAACTCTACAGAAGCTTTCAGTTTGCTTAACTTGTGACCTCCAATCAGTTAAAACGCAGGAAAACATCATACAGCTGGATAAGCACAAACATTTCCAAAGTTATCACAAAGTCTCTTAGACTTTTATTCACATTAAAATTTAAATACATGTGTTGTTTTTATTAACTGCTTTTAAGTCTTTTCTACAAACTGCTTTACAATGTGTTTTATCATTTATGCACACTGTCTCATGCAGGAAATGTTGCTGCATATTTGCTGGGTTTATATTCAGCATATTTTACACTGAAATTCAAATCTGCTGATCACCTATTGGGTTTTAGTGAGTTTCTTTTATTTACTTTGTCTACATCTCAATGTAAGTTGTTCCTCTGAAACTGAGAGGCTTTAATGTTGTCTCAGGTATGTTCAGAAAACTGATTAGCTTTCCATGTTTACCCTGTTTTGACAGGATATGGCTGTTTTGGACTACCGTGCACCCAGTCTGGCAGCAAACTGCATATCATCCTATTTCAGGGGTGTGCGAGAAGCAGCCATTGTGCTGGATGTGGCATGTGGAACAGGACTGGTGGCCAAACATGTGAGTAGTTGCTACACTGATTAGATAGATAGATTGATAGCCCAGTCCTCTGAGCTCTGCAGGCCGCCTTAAAGAAGAGCCTGCCCTCTCAGGCGGGAAATTAAACGATAGATAGATAGATAGATAGATAGATAGATAGATAGATAGATAGATAGATAGATAGATAGATAGATAGATAGATAGATAGATAGATAGATAGATAGATAGAAATGTGATATAAATAATTAAAATAGAGCTTATTAAAGTCAAATATGTAAAATACATAGTGACTATAAAAACACAAAAGTCTACAGTTTCCTATTAAATGCCATATTTTGTGATTTATAAATGTGGGACCATGATTAATTGTTAAAAAAAGACTTCTACACATAGTGTGGCATTTATTCTGCATTGTTCAACTAAAAAGACAATCTGTAAATGGAAAAAAAAAAATTAAATGCTGCAGTATGTTGGTTTGTCCACACCCATAAGGTAAAAATTTGTTGAAACTGCTTTGGTTTCAATTTCAGCTCTCAGTCTTCTTTGATAGGAGCCCATCAGCATCCTACATCTTGACCAGTTAATATTTGGCCAGAACTAAATCTGTTGTAAATCATTAGGGTCCCTTCAAGAGGGCTGCAGACAAGATATATTCTCTCTGAGAATATTTGAAAACTTTTGCAAGGTGAAGTGGGTAAATATTGTCTAATCATTAAAGCAAATGCAGTTACTGTTCACTGAATGCTGAAATTGAATCAAAAGCTAAGTATTAGTTTAGGGGTGTATGCAACAGGATTATTGCACTTTTTATCCCAGCAGATTGGCTTGTTTTTATGTGGTACGATGCTAAATAAATTGTTTTTACAACAATAAATACCATTGTGTACATACCGAGACCCCTAATAAAATGTGATAATTATTACTACTACTGCTTCTACAACGACTTCTACTAATAAAATTATTATTATTGTTATTATTATTATTGTTATTAATATTGATAGGGAGGCAAAAATGTCAGACAGCTTCATTTGACCGTATTTGTTTTTATAAATACACATTTCAAATGAAGAGCTTTGCTTTCTCTTTTATTCAGGGTCAGTCACAGTCACTAGCATGCCTGATACAAATGTCTGTGTTGAACAGATGAGAAAACTGGGGTTTGGACATTTTGTGGGTGTGGATGGAAGCGAGGCCATGCTGGACAAGGCGAGAGAGAGCGGCCTTTACCAGGACTTGAAGCACTGCCTGCTGGGAGAAGAGCCTCTACCTGTGCAGTGGGGTAATTAAACCTACACCAGATCACCTCATTAATCTCTCTTAACTTAAATGTTAATTCTTACTTTCACTGCTTGTTTTGGTTGCACATTTAACTTCTGAGCATTCTTGCGATCTTTATAAAAATCCATTAAATATAAGCACGAAGAAGCGAAAACGAGGGAACAGGGAGGATGTCATTTTAAACTAAAGCTAACTTCTCCTTACCTCCAGCGGGTACATTTGATGTGGTCCTGATTGTCGGAGCATTAAGTGTTGGTCAAGTCCCTGTGAGTGTCATCAGAGACATGTGCAAGGCCACCAAACCAGGTCAAAATATTTAGCTTTTTACTTACTTTCTAACTTGATCTCCACGTATAATCCCTCATTTTTCTACAGGCGAGACAAACCATGCTACTACTTCATTGCACTCTTTCATCCTTCCACTAGGTGGCTGCATTTGCATGACAACCAGAAGTAACCATGATAACCTGGAGTACAAAGCTGCCCTTGAAAGCGAGCTGAAGCAGATGGAGGAAGAGGAGCTCTGGACTTGTTTAGAGGTCACTGAGGTGGAAGACTGGGAGAGGGCTGTATCAGAGCAGGAGGACGGCTACATATCTGGAGCTGTGTACCTCTATAAGAAACTATAACACTAAATACAAAGGTGGACAACAATATGGTACCAGACAATGTAAAAAACACTTGTTCAAGTATAATAGTTTTTTAAATGAACTCACCACACCTGTATAAAAAAAGAGTTAAATAAAAGATACTTTATGAAAATATTGTTAGCGTCATGTTGGCACATTAGTATTAAACTGCATTCAAACCTAATCTTCACAAGGTTTTGCATGGTTGTCTTCAAAATGTTCAGTTTTGGTGTTGCACAGAGGCATTGTGCTGGTGAAGATTAGACTTGTTTTCCGTAGTTGAAGACGTTTCGCTTCCTCTCCAGGAAGCTTTCTCAATTCAAAAAGTCTGGAGTAATGATGAGTACCAAGCTTTATACCACTGGCCAAACAAAGGCCTTGTAATGGCTTAGATAACATGCAAATTCAACAGAAACAGGTCCACCCCTTAGTAATGGGCGGTCGTTAAAGCCATTAAGCCAGCAGATTGAACCGAAACTGGTCCACTCCTCTGTAACGGGGAGTCGTTAGGGTTGTTATTGGCCTGCCTTACAGGAACAATGTTTTAATGCACAGAGGCATTAAAATCTGACCTGTTCGTGCACAGGTCACATACGGCTTTAGAAGGTTTGGTACATAATAAGTGTGTATATACATACATTAGTCCCCTTTTTCTTTCATACGTCAGTGCAGTGATTAGATTTTGTGATTTAGCAGTTTACACAGACGAAGACAGACAAAGATATCTTTAGTACTAACCTTCCTTTGACAAGCAGGCTCTGTGTAAACAATAAATTTCCTCTAAATCATGTTCTAAGCCTGTCATGAAAGATGCCGGTATAACGTATTCTGAGAACTTTTTATTCCAGTTTGTTCACGATGTTTGATTTGGGATGCCTCACTTGCCTGCTGATGGTACTCTGAAGAGTAAATATGTGAGTCGGCAATGGAGGTTTTAATTTAAAAAAGAAATTAATTGAGCCTGATATTAAAAACACAATGTACCTTTATTTATTGATTTGAAATTTATGTGTTCCTTTTGATCGTCCCAGTGTGCTAAAATGTTTCTATATGAAAAACTTGTTGACAGTATTATTGACATCATTAAAGCTCAGTCCTCTGAGCTCTGTAGGCCCCCCTTAAAGAAGGGGCTGCCCTCCCAGGTTGGGAATAACCGGTAACCATAATAAATAATGTTAAAGATAAGTTTTTGTGTTTAGTGTACATTTTATATCAGATAGGGACATCCATCCACCCTTCCAAGTTTTGTTTTTCTGCCTTCTAACTACCACAGTAAAAATAACAGCAATACATTCATTGCAAAATTTTGTATTTCAGAAATCTGAAAGGTGGGTCCAGAAAAGTGTGACGTTTTAAAAGGAACCTAGATTGAGCTTTTCATGTTAGACATACATCAATGTTTCCTGTTTTTCAAGTCTCTTTTCTAAACCACTTTTTTTTTTCCAGAACGTTTGGCCCAGTTTAAGTTGCCATGCTCTTTTTTGTTGTATCTGAGTATTTTAATATCTGTATGTCTAAGTATTATCTCTTTTATCTTTCTTATTTTTGTACAGCTGCTTGAGTAAACCTGCTGTTTTTGAAATGTTCTTTATAAATAAGTTGATTTTGGATTTTAGATATATAATAATTTAGTACCTTAGAACAGAATTTCTGTCAAAACAAAGTGGATGAATCTGCTTGAGTGATCTACCTCGGAGCAGGATGATCAATTCAGAAATCCAGGGCGGCCTGTATCTACCTTTGCTGTAGATGAGATTTTTAAAAATGATGATTTATCAATTTGGGTAAGAAAAAAAACATTAAGGTTCCCAACATTAACTTCTTAATGTTGGGATTCACACAGCGACCTACGGTATCACATGTAGTATTTACGTCTAAAACAGCCAGCAGAGCTCTTTGGTCACAAAAATGCATTTTACATCATCTGAAAACTTC
Organism: Fundulus heteroclitus; assembly: GCF_011125445.2. NCBI lineage: Eukaryota > Metazoa > Chordata > Actinopteri > Cyprinodontiformes > Fundulidae > Fundulus > Fundulus heteroclitus. The sequence goes on along the minus strand of NC_046371.1, from coordinate 16,402,217 downwards.
TTTCATTTGTTCTGTTCATTATCTGCTGCTGTTGCAGCTTGAGTCAAAGCTAAAAACAAAATCTGCCTGATATAGAGCCTATGGTTGTAACAAGTTGTAGCCAACATGATTCAACCCCCATGCCAATTAGGCTTTTTGGCAAAAAATGCAAAAACTAGTAGCTGGTTGCAATAAATAGAATAAAATAAAAGCACTTTAAATAGCTCAAGTCATAATATTACCAATAGTTGTTTCCAAATTAAAGCCAAAATAATTGTACTACAGTCTCAAAATATTCAAACCCCTCAGAGAACTGCTTAGTTCCCCATTTGCTGATGTGACCTCTTGCAAACAGGATTCAAAGCAAAGTTAGCTTCTGGTTATGTTCCTTTTGAGGCAAATTTGTACCCTTGGTTTACCTAATTATAAGTGCAGCTGGGTGTACCAGGAAACAAGTTTTGTAGATTTAACAAGAGCAGCGTTATGAAACAACGCAGCAGAGCACCAGCCTCTTAAAGTCCATTAATGATGAAGAGATTAAGAAAAATCATGGTTTGCACACATTTGGTAAACAGAGAGCAGCTAAACAAACTCATGATTCTTAAACAGTATGGAAAATATTTGTATTTTTTAGATTTGATTCCCTGACTTCCTTATGCCCTTCCATCATCTTCTTGTGCTCTATCTCCTTTTTATTACTCAAATCCTACAACAAAAAAAGTTTTGAAGGCTTTTCCGTAGAGCTTCTGTTAGTTGATATGATTTTATTTTTTAGGTTTTTTTTATATTAAGTAAAGCTAATTACTAAAGTTACGTAATCAAACAATATTATTGGATTTGCCTTACAGGAAAGGTTTGAGCTCTGTCATAGAAGAAAAATCGTTTTCTGAGGCTTCATAGCAGAAATTCTGTTTGCTGATTCCCATAAAAAAACATTTTTATTGATATTTTAATATCATTAAAGTCATCATTGATTCTTTAAGTGATCTGTGAAGCTAGAGGACAATACCAGTTATTAATTTGGGAGAGATCAAACTTTTCTCAACAACCTCGCTGTGTCGTCACCTATTATGATAGAAATGGCTCACCGGTGTCAGGCAAAGCGCAAGCAAATGTTTTGTTACACAACATAGCCTTGGGGGGTATCTACATACAACCTTTACCTTTGTATACACCCCCCAGATAAAGTTGAAAGTCACCATAGACACATTTATGCAGATAACACAGTCTACATGACGCGGTTTATTTTTGGCATTCTGGATGATGGCCATACATTTTGCTTGTATGAGTCTGCAGTTCATTTGAACCAGCAAAAGATAACATGATTCACTGAAACTCAATGAAAAATCCTCTGCAAACATGCCGCTTCCTCCTTTAACAAAGTCCAGTTCTATTGTGATCTCTGTCAAACCAGTTTGTCCTGAAACTCAGCATAGCTGCAGCAAGACTGAGAGACCAGGGTGTTTGTCAGCACCTTTTTTTCCTTTAATATATAAAGAATGAGTGGGGGGGAAAATTTGTGTTTTTCACATTTTGTCAATTTATTAAAAAGTAAGAATACAGTTTCTCAGTGATCTGTTTAAATAAAATAAAAATACAATCACATTTACATGTGTTGATAAAAAAACACAGTATTTACAGAAACCTTTGTTGACAAGAAGAAAAACCTGTGTAATAAAGTGACATTTTACATCCACACATTTACGTGTATAGTAAAATAAATTGAAGAAATAAAAATAATCATTCATTCAACATATATCAAGTTGCTAAGGATCAGTAAAATAAAATAAAATAAAATAAAAAAATAAACCTATAAGCCTGAGGTAAAAAATAAAATTCATATTTATTCAGTGCATTCAAACACTAAAAAACAGCTGATGCAGTGTAACATTATGGCAAGTTAAAAGCTACAATTCAAGTTAAACAAGTCAACGCGTCAAGAAGTTGAACATACTTGTTTTACTTGTTACAGTCAGTTAAAGCACATGCATGCTAAAACTTCATTTTGTTGCCTTTATGTTGACAAATTTCCTTCACATTAACCAAGATGTAGAATGATTATATCTAATATAAACCTTAGGATCTAGTCATATTCTACAGAATGACACGTTAAACTTCTAGATTTAAGTGACAGCAAGCTAAATGTAAACTAAAGTATAAATGCTTTCCGTCTCTTAGAGCTCGTATTACAGGTATGTTTTTGTAGGGTTTGGTGTGGTGTCTTCATTTTCACTGGCGACTGATAAAGTTTCGTCCAGCTCAGCTCGTTTCAGCTGAGACTTTGTTGACGGCGCTTCGCTGTGCTCGGACCTTCTGGACTCAGGTCTTTTCATCTGAGACTTGGTCGATGGAGCCCAGGACTTCTCTGAGTCCTCTCTCGTGTCCTGCTCGGATTCAGCGTCGTGCGGCGGCCTTGTGTACGCCGGCGGCTTCGCTGTCGCCGGCTCCATGCTCTGGGGCTCAGGGAACATGGTCCTGATGGGCTGGGCCATCGCTGTTGGTGCCCTGGTGAGATGGGAGCCCACCTGGGTGGACCCGTTGGAGGAGCGAACCACCACGTAGCGGACAGACGGGTTCTTGTCCGTGTCGTGGGCTTTGAGCGGGCAAGCTGAGTGGATGAACAGACCCCCTCCCAGGGTGAGCAGAATGGCTGCCCCCCAGCCAATGTAGAGGCAGGCTCCGAGCTCCCTCCTCTGAGCGTCTATGGCTGCGCCGTAGAACTTTTTCACCACCGACGAAGCCGCCCATGCCGTGGGGATGAGACAGAGCAGCCCAGCGACCATTAGCACCACCCCTGCTGCTACAGCCACTTTCCCCTTTGAAGCACCATCCTCATCCAAGAACCGGGTGCATTTACCACCCACGAAGGCCAGGAGGAGGCCCACGCTGCCCGTAACAACAGCAAGGACCATGAGTGCCCTGGCGGCCTTCGTGTCGGTGGAGAGAGCGAGCTGAGACTCATAGGGCTTGCACTGCATCTGTCCCGTGCTTTGAACCACACAGGTCATCCAGATTCCCTCCCAGATAGTCTGAGTAGTCACTATGGAGCTGCCCACAAAGGCGGTCACCCTCCACATAGGCAGCACACAGCTGGCGAAGACCCCTATCCAGCCCACGATGCACAGGGCACTGGCCAGGAGCTGCATTCCCATTGAAGCCATGATGGGAAGATCTTTGAAGCTGCTGGAAAAAAAAAATCCTCACAGACCTTTCAGGGCTGCCTCTCTCGATCCCTGCAGTGTTTTTGTTTCCCTGTAGTGTCGCTTTCTCTCTCTCTGATCAGTCTTCTCTGCTGTCTTTTTCAGTCCTTAACATGTGCCGCCGCTTTCACATGCCTGCATTTCTGACCAACACCAACGTTTCTGCGGCGAGACCGCTGACAATTTCAGTTCCTCTGCTATCCTCTGGTGTCTTTTTTAAGCTCCAGGTGTGTCTCACTTCAGCCGCACTTCATTTGTTTACAGGATATTTCCATCTGTCACGGTCCCTCCCCTTTTTGTGTCTCTCGCTGCAAACCTTCCCCTCCCCTTGTTGACCTGTCCCTTCTGACTTTATTGCTCTACCTGAGAGCTCTTTCTCTTCTGACACCTGAGCACCTGTCGCTGTGCTACTGGCCAGGTGAACATGTGCCACACCTATTCTACTGGGGAAAGAAAGAGGAGGAGAATGACAGAAAGAAGTGACATCATCCATCCCTACTCTCATTATCTTCCGCTGTTAAGGGTGTTTTGTAATAGTAAACATTCACTCATTTATAAACAAATAGAATTAATTACAGGATTACATTAACAGCAACTGAGCTTGAGAGTCAGTTAAGAGCTTTGGCCTTGATATAGAAAGATGGTGTTAGAAAATTATGTTTTACATATAAAAAATGTGTTTTTGATGAGCATCATACTCGTGTTGAAGTGACTAAAGAGACGAAGCCAAAAAATCACCTCTCATGGTTATAGAGTACCTGTAGTTCTAATGTTTTTCAGAAGAGCAGGAGGTGAAATGTTGGCTAGAATTTCCTGGGACAAAACCAGTTTCACCCGAGCAGAATTCACCCATGAGAAAAACCGGTTTAAAACATGCAAACACCCTTCCATTCTCATATGTGCACTCGACGCAACATAACAGGTTTTAATTTGGCATAAAATAACCTTTAGTTCCTTTTGTCATTGGGTTGCAAACAGTGACTCTTTGTGTATTCATTTCTTTTTTTTTTGTCCTTACAATGTAATTTAGTTCTTAGCATATGTTTGTAATTTTCCATTGTTTTTTTCACCTTCCCCTCTCTCCTCCTTTGGTGTTGCTATATTCTACAGCTTCGGGTGTTTTTCCTCACTGTTTGAATTTCGCTAGCTGAAACTAGGCTGTAGTGACAGAAACTGTGGTGTCTTTGGTGGAAAGTTGTGTGGCAGCGCTGTCACTTTACAACAGATGTTCTCAAGGTGTTTAAGCAAGCCGGATGTGATGACGAGGAAATAAAACTAAAATAAATTAACACGCAATGTTTTTGTACCATTGCAAACCGTTTTTTTTTTAATTTTGTTTCTTTTTTTAAACTGTTCACCAGAAAATGAATAAAAAATAACTATGTAGTGAGCTAGTTAGTTATCTAACTAGCTTAGGTAAAAGACAAAAGCCTTTTGATCCAAAAAATATGTCCACACCTTGGTAAAAAATTCTAAGACCTTGTGGGAGAATGTGTTATGATGTTACACACATGGGAGAATGTGTTGCTATGGTATTATAAAAAAACTAAAAAACTTTATTTGTTGTCTATAAACTCTGAATATTGGGGACAATGTACTGAAAATATGAACTATGACAGAAAAATATTTTTTCCATCATAGTAAATATATTTCTGATCTATCTATTGCCATGAAATACGTAACAGATGTCTGTAACAACCCTAGAAATCCACACATGAAAAGAATGCAAAACAATTTAGTCCATCAATGAAGTTATGTGTAATGAAGACGAATGGTACAGGTAATAGGTAGAAAAGCATGCAAAAAAAAAAAAAAAAAAGCCAGAGAGCCTAGAAACCAGCTGAAATCTGTCAGTATTTAAAAGGTTTTACTTCTCCTATGTTCAACAAATGTTCCTGGTTGTTATGGATGTATTTCTAAATTTTCTTCTGAGCAAAGCCAAAACAATAACCCAGAAATGATGACATCAAAAGCAATGAGCTGCTTTGAAGTGCACAGTAATGGAAGACAAAGATGAAGAAACGTTCTGAGATTTTTTTTTACAAAGAATCTGAACATGAAACAAATGTGGATTTCCAATCACGACGATGGTCATAAACCAAGCAGCCAAGGAAACACCTTATTGGTTTCACATAAAAAGTAAAACATTATGATTTTATGATATTTTCATAGATTGAAAATCTATGGAGAGAACTGAAGATAGGACCACATGGAAAAGACCACCAGAACATAAGATCTAAACAAAGTTTGTGGAAGAATGGGTCAAAGAAAATCATCACACCTGGGCTAGTTTCCTCCATACAGAAGAAGTCTGGAAGTTGTCATTCACAAAAAAGGCTTTTCAAAGCATTTAATACTATAAGTGTGTTCAATAATTCCTCCTTGTGTCTCAATGTTTAACCATAAGTTCCTTTGCGTACTAATATGCTTTGATTTCTTTGTATGTCTGAAATACTTGGATTGGAACAGCTGGGCTATTCCTTAACTTTAATTTTCTTCAAGTGAAGTAATTTATTTATTTATTTATTGAATGTATGATGGGATTAGATGTGAAGTTTTAAAAATGCTATCCCCTAGCAAACACCTGAACATTTGGAAAAGGAAAAAAAAAGTGAAGTGAATTTCTGTGTTGATTTGGCTCTATGTTTTGGATTAGTTCCTGTTTCAAGATAGGGTTTTTATTTAAATTGTGAGGATATTTCAAAACCCCCACAGTGCCAAAAACAGACCCACAGTATCAGCTATCCACCATCATGCTTCTCAGTGGGATGATTTTCTACTTATTCATTCTTTCTTTTATGCCAGAGCTATCTGGACCATTTGTTGCCAAAAAGCTTCTAGTTTTCCAGTTAAAGTCCCAGCAGCATTTATGCCAATACTGAATGTCTCCCAGAAAGAAATGGCATGTAATTAATGTTTAAAGTCGTTAAAAGAGTTAATGACCTGAATATCCCATTCAGGAACGTGCTCCTATGCAAACTTGATTCCTCATCTAGACTTGTCATAGTTGTAGTTGTTAAAAACGTATTATTTAATTATTCTGACTGTAAATATGGGCCAGTTTAAGTGAGTAGCTTTTAGCGGGTAGCCATTTCTTGACTTACAAGAATAAAACACACATATGCCTAACTTAAATGGCATGTTTTCTTGTCTTTCATATTCCTTTTGCTAATAACAAATGAGCTTCTGCGTCTGGTTATAAGCCTGGCAAAACAGCCACGGGTTACTATTTAAGTGTTTTTAACACAGTACAGTATAATTTAAAATCTTCATTTATATTCATTTTAAAGAGATTTTCAGGGTTGCCTATAATTGAAGTTTTTTACCACTAAGCAAATGTGCTCAAATTAATGGTGTGAGGTTATGTTGTTGCATGCAACACATCTTCAAATGTCTTTATCAGGGTGGACAAAGAGCGAGTAAATGTCCAAAGGCTCCAGATTTGCTTAGTCACCCTTGGTCTAACCATTGCTGCATAGCTGCTTTGCTTCTGGTGGTTTCTTTGGTGCCTTCATTTCACTTCTTGTTAGTTCCAGATTGTTAGAGTATGTATCATTCATGCGTGTGTCGCTCCTTTTGTTCGCCTTAAATAACACACTTTGTTCGACCCTCACTGGCCTGCGTCCAGCATTTGGGTCAGTCTGCCATCCTCTTCCCACAGTACATAATTTCTTGGTGGCCTTTTCGCACTTATTGAAACACAGCACTTTGTCTGATATATAACAATTTGTAGAGCAAATATTAGTAGAATCCATGTCAAAAGTTGACTTAATTTTAAGCTAAGATAGTCAAAACCTGCTCGAGGTTGATGGTGAGGAGTGAAATTGGGCTTAAACATCTAAAATGTTTTAGAACAACACAGAACAGGTCGTTCACATTACTATATAAATATCTTCTCCTGCTACTTTGCTTACTTTTTTTCTTTGAAAATTGCATTCATAGCCTTTCCAGATTTCATATTAGTTTCATTCTAATAAGAAGTTTACACCTAAAAAAAAGGAAATAAGAAATATAATTAAAATAAATCAAAAATAATTTTTTATTTTGTAATAAATATGACTTTCATTTACATTTTGAATAAAAATTACATCTCACAAATGATAAAAAAAAAATTGTTAACAGCGTAGCACTAGAAATTGCTTACTTAGTGCCAAATATTTCACAAGTGGAGCATTACTGTTTTCGCTATAGTGCTCTGCTTGATACGTTTGCAAAAAACCTTTATTGGACATTATTTTGGGATTATTTCAAGTTCAAAGGACACAGAAACGTAAAGATAAAAGAAAAAGAAAGATGAGGCAAAATGTTAAAAGGGAGAAAAGGTGACAAAAACAGAGCGGAGGAAAAAGAGTGGAAGGTAACATCCTTGTAGTCTTCTTCTACACCTGCAGAAAGTGAAAACCAAGGCTAAATACAGGGTTAAACTGTATAGGCGTGTATCTGTAAGCACCTGGATCCAAGCACCTGCAGGTGTTTGTGAGGTCATGCTTGTATGTGTAAGTTTTTACCATAAGAGAAATGCTCAGTAGTGGTTGTGAGGAGCCAAACGACCCAGAACGTCGAGGCAAATGCCGGGGAATCCAGAACACCAGTCGCCCGAAAGGCCCCCCAGTGCGCAGGAGACCAAGAAGGAGCAACACAGGGATAGATGCGTCCTCCATCCCAGAAAAGAGCAAAGGAAAGGGCTGGTGCCTATATCCAGCTGTTGAAGTACAGTTACATTGCATTAAATTATTTCGGGGCTACCTTGGTTTGCAATATTTTGGGTTAAGTAGCTGTTGTGAGGAGTTGGTAGAGGTGGGGGCTCTGCAGCAATCAATGGGCGAGAGGCGGTTCCACCCTGGACAGATCTATCTATGGTATTTTTTCTTATAGTTATTATCATTATAACCTCCAACGTCCGGCGGGAGGTTTTCAGTCAACAGAGGTGGGAGAAGCTCCACTTAGCTGTCACATTTGATTTCATTGGCTATGTCAATCTGATTTGTCAGCTATAATATGTTCCTTATTAAACTGAGAAAATTAGAAGTAAAATGAAAGTTTTTTCTTCTGTTTTATCGTTATCTAACTGAACAGTTTTTGCAGAACTTTTTCTGATAATTTGTTTTCATTCATTTTTTTATGATAATAACTAATATTGTCTTTAAAAAAACAAAAAAGTTAAATAGCAGAAGTTTTGCATTCATTAAAACAACGGTTTTGTGCGTCCTGGGTGTCTGGAGAAATTACGTGGCTTGCATTCAGAAAATGAAACATTGCTTAGAACCTCGTCTTTCTTTTACAGCAGCTTTCAAACTGCCAGCAGCACCCGCAATTTAATCATTTAAATGGGACGAATTGAATTGGTTTTGCCTAATTTATCCATTGCGGACCCAATCTTTGAAAATTACCTACAACACCCCCGCTTCTTGCACCCACAATTTTTTTTTCTGCCAACAAAATTTAGTGCTTCTTCTTTGAAGATCAGGTCCTAAGTTATAGGTTCAAATCAGGAATCTGGAGGGGCCACACTAAAATGTTCAGATTACTTCTTGTCAAAAGGAACATGTTGGTAAAATTAAAATAATAATTTGGGTATCAGTAGTTTTGGGCCTAAATTTATCTGCTTGAATCATCACAACGGAGGCTTACTGGCATGACTCATTCTGAAAATATGTGATTTTTTTTTTTTTTTAGATCTCCTTATCAGCTAATTGCATAGTTGAGTTCATGAGGAAGAGCCTGTTTATCATGTCTTAAATGCTTCATGTTGAAACACTTAAACAGGTCCCTACTTTTCAAACCTTAGATCTATTTTCCAAACTGGCACACATTTTCTTATTTTTTATTCTTTCTTATTTAAACTCTTTTTAAAATTGTGATGGAGACAAACTATTGTTTGTTTTGTTTGCTTTTTTTGTTTGCTTTTGTGGCATTATGATTCTTTCAAAACTAATTAAAAGTAAGTAAATGACCCAAGGATTTTTTCCAGATGTAACATTTTTTGTTTTAATTTATTTCACAATTATTCACAAACCGATAAACTACAAGCAAAGAATCCCCCATGAAAACAGCGCTGTCATTCTGTCTTGTTTTTGCTAGGCTGTTTTTATCTAGCAGGCAGGGATCATTGTCCCGCAACCTGTTTGTGGAGATTCCTTCATGTTCACAAGCAAAACAAAATGTACTGAGGTTTTTACCACAAATGTTTGTGTTACTGAGGGCATTGGCAACACTTTAAAAGAAAAAAGGCAGCCAGAACACTTGACTTTAGTTTTAATTATACAGAGTGAAAAAAAAAAAATCAAATAATGTGCAGTTGAATTCACAAAGACATAATAGTTAAAAATCAGGATCAGCTTTTATATAATTAGAGATTGGTCTGTACAAATGTTGTGAGTTATACATTGAAAAAAAAAACAACTGGATACAAGAACATAGGATAAAACATAGAATGTGACGTTTTATCATAAAAAAAAAACAATGTCTCTATGTTTATGTATTTATATGTGTTTATAAAGTCAGAATCAAATGGCTGCATATTTCTCAAAATAAATGACTCCCACATATCATGAACCTTTAAAAACTACAACAGATGTTCTACTCATTCTTGCTGCCAAAGTTTCTGTCTGTTTCTTCACAATATTTCACCTGCTATAACTTGGCTCATCTTCACCAGTCGGACGTAAGGCTTTCATAAAATCTTGTCTTGTTTCATCTTCACCCGTCTAAACGTAGGCTTTGCTGACCGCGGACTGAGCCTTGGAGTACCTAACGTCGTAGTCGTCGTCCTTGGGGGGGCAGGAGCTGCAGAGGAGCCCACCGCCGATGAAGAGAAGCCCAGAAGCGCCCCAGCCGATGTAGAGGGAGGCCCCCAGTTCCCTCTTCTGAGCGTTTATCAGAGTTGGGTTGTAGAAGTCCCGAATGATTGTGTTGGCAGTCCAGCAAACCGGGATGAGGAGCAAGACGCCCGCGATGAGAAAGATGATACCTGCAGCGACGGCCACTTTGCTCTTTCGGACTTCATCTGGTATGAAGTTGGTGCACTTGCCGCCCACTATGCCCATCATGATCCCGATGACTGAAACGATGATGGAAATGACCACCAGGGCTCTGGCGGCCTGCAGGTCTTGAGGCAACTCCAGAAGGGAATCGTAAACCTTGCACTGCATCTGGCCCGTGCTCTGAGTCACGCAGTTCATCCACAAACCCTCCCATATGATCTGAGAGGTGACGATGTTGGCGCCGATGAAAGCCGTGACTTTCCAGGTGGGGAGGCCGCAGACGATGATGGTCCCCAGGAAGCCGATAAGGGCCAAAGCCATACCGAGGATCTGTCTTCCTCCGGCCACCATGTTGGAGCGCTCTTGCTTGCAGGAAAGCAGTCGTGTCTTGCCGAGGGCTTGAGGAACGTGGTTGTTGCGAGCTGATGGGGTAGTGGCTGTGGTTGCTGGTTTTAATGTCAGACAAGAGGTCAGAGGAGGAGTTAGTGTTGGCTGTGAGTTGAAACTGGTTTCTGAGTATACTTGCCAAACCGGATCTTTACAGCGACAAACAGCATGGTTTTGAAGGTGAAATGAAAGAAAATCAGGGAAGTACCCAAAAAAGAAGAGTCAAACTGGGTGATCTCAGGACACTGTCTTGTTGGTTCTGCTGATTTCATTTCATTTTGACATTTTCAAAAAAACAACTCTGGAATAAAAATACAGTTGAAGCTAAATTTGCCAATAGAGAGACACCAGGTGACCGATGGAAGAAAAAGAATGCAGCCACACTGCTACCATCCCAGTTTCAGTCTCAGCTCCTTGTTTATTCTGCACAAACTGTTGCAGTCTGTCTTTTAATTAAATAAATCACATTTTAAACACATCTAGTGACACGAGAGCCGGTTATATACAAGTACACAATACAAAACACTCAAAAGTTGTTTCCTGGTAGAACATTTCAAGATAATTTGCATGTCTAATCGATACTCAATGTGATAACTTGCAGGAATTTGAGCATGCACGTCACCTCTGGCTGGAAGCCTTATCTCACTCTTCATTAAGGTCACATCCGGCACAATGTAACCAAATCAGACAAAAGTTTCTGTTGGTATTTTATTCTGTTCACATAAAAAAAGACTATAGCCCTAAATCAAATCTCTCATTTTTTGGGCTAAAGTAATACTTTCTCTAATAAACACTCCAAAGACAGTGCTGTGAATACGTAATTATCTTTTGCAGATTTCTTCTGTTTCTGCCTTTTTGTCTCATTTAAATGTTGCTCTCACAGCAGTTTTGACAGACAAACCACTCCTGGGCGGAATCTCTACTATTGTAGGTTTTCTGTGTTAATTGCTCTGTACAGCCACTGTTTTCAGACTAATAAAGGTAAAGTTTTTATAATTTATTCTCAAATTTATTAACATTGGGGAAATACGTGTTCCTTTTCAAGATCTTTTAGCCAACTTCATGTTGCCTGGCAGATTAAATTTAAATGGATTCTTCATTCTGTATGTCTGGCAGTATTCAGGCCTGGGTGTGGCAAGAGAAACTTAGAAAATTAACAATAACTTTTTACATAAGGAAAGGTGGTTTTAGATAGCTTTTTTCACTTAATAAGTGAAATCATTCAAAACCTACTTTTTATAGTTACACAGTTTAACTTTGTCTAATGATAAAGTGCATTTCATCTAAAACATTTAAGAGGCAAAAGACAAAAACTGAATTTGGCTTTCATGGGGCAAATACAAATACAAAACTGATAGAGGCATAAGAACACAAGCTCCTGATAAACCATTTGGTTTTTATTTTACCTAATAGATACAAATATGAAAAAGAATCCTTTTTCAAATATGAAATCAGCGTATGAACAATATGAAGGTTTTTGGGGTTTAGAACATGTTGAGGAACTACAAACAAGAAACTCGTACATCATATGTCATTTAACATAACATTAAAACATATAGAACTTTCAATCGACATTCAATAACATTTTGAATGAAAAACAGGAAATATCTGAGTATTTTATCATCAAACGGAAATGAAAACAACGCACAACACAACCTGAAACTACAATACTGAGACACATGGGTTCATATTCCATTGAAACTGCTTTCAAAATGCATGAAATCCTTTATTCATTAGGTCACTCCCTTAGCTGAAATGATGGTGACGTTTCACTTCCGCCTCTCCAGCTCCACCCTTTTGTCGAAAAATGGTTAGCAGAACAGAAATCAGCAGAACAAAGAGCTGACGGGCAAATGTCACACCCATGTGTTCAAAACAGCAGGAGACAAACTACTGCATGACATCATTGGGTCTCATTCTCTGCTGATGTACAGCAGATATGGTTAGAATCTGCCTCAGTAAAGTGCAACGTATGTTGAAGCTGTTCAGGCAGAGTTTCAAGTGCACTGAAAACACAGTTTATATAAAATAGCAATATAAAACAGCTTTTGTGTAACACAAGTTTTTATTTTATTAACATTTCATATTCTTCATTAAAGAGAATACAATTTTCCTTACAAGAGGTGCTGACCATATTCCAAAGGCCAAACCTCCCCGCAGACGTGGACATAGAACAGCCACTTCTCTCCTTTGAAAGAGTTTTAATGTTTAGGAGACTTCAAAGAACAATCGGCAGATGGTATGACACCTCAGCTCAGATAAAATTATCTGAGGACGATCTGCAGGTTGTCCAACGTCAAAGTCCCGTGAGGAAAACATCCCATTCTCTCCCTCACAGGACACCCACCGAGATTCCACAGATCACATGGTTCTTGATAGATTAGGGGTGTCCAAAGAGTGTCCTGGGGGGCATGTAGGTCATGAAAAACATCATCTTTCAAAGCTCTGAATGTTTTTTGTTTCTTTTACTATTCTATATATTCACCCAGCTCTGCTGGGGGGTGTTGAACAGCAGCAGGCAGCACCATGTGTGCAATTTCATTATCTACTTCTGGAGCTGCCAGGTGATCACTTTCTGCTTGATGGTCAACACTGTTGATCATTAAGCACACTAAGCTCTAGTGCTCCTGACTCTACTTTGAGGCAATGCCAGTATTTTCAGTATGAAAAATCCAATCCTGCATTTACAAAATCAGAGTTATTGAAAACTATGAAGATATGACAGGAGTTACATGACAAAACATTCTTAGCGGTGCTTTTAATAGAGACGTGCGCAGTTACTGTAGTACTGTGTACGTTGCATTTCAACAGCATAAGATGTGGTACTACTAATCTGGGGTAGGCTGGTTTGTTAGACAAATAATTACACTCATTTGTAGGATGATATGAACTTACTGTCTACATCTCTGAAAAAATGAGAAGAAAATAGCATATGGAGGAGGAAGAGATGTGGCGGATTAGTCAATCATTTCGTCCTTACATTTGCATGCACACATCTGTGTACACTTGAGGCTGAAGCGATGGCATTTGCATCACCCTCAGCATTCGGCCTTGCAGCCACATTTTGTCAACTGCTAAGAACTCTGGACAATTGGTGGAAGGGTCATCCAAAAAAACCTGCCAGACCTGAGCAGGGCTTTCGGTTTGCATTGTGCACACTTAGCAGAGAAGAAAGAGTAAGCCAACATTCCTTCACTTGATAGCTTACACTCAGATAGTACTGATTTTGAGTCATGCAATGGCTTCCATTTTAAAAAGTGCTGTCCATTTTGGAATTTTATAAAAAAAAAAAAAATTCTAGTCAAAATACATTATGTAACATTTGGATGTTAAATAGCATGTTTTTATTTATACACATTTTACACTGCAAACTGTTTTTCCCCCCCATTTTATGAGACACCCATCTTTAAAACTGGTGGCCATCTTGAATTTTCAGTTACGTTGTGCTTTTCTAAAAAAAAAAAAAAAAAAAAAAAGAAAGAAAAAGGTGCCATACTTAATTTGTGCTAAATGTGGTGGTTGTACCATCAAGTGAAACGATCTTATGGAATATTGAATTAATTTGCTGCGCTTACTATTTGCCTCTGGAATTTTCTTCATTCACTGCCCTATATATATATTTATAGAATAAAATAATATTCTTTGTTGTCCGTCTGAGGAAATTCAGGTGCACTAGCAGCAAGGTGACAGTTAGATGGAAGCATGCATTTTCACAAAAAGTAAATTATTACTGTACAGTGAGATCAAGTTTAAAACATAAAAAGAAAAAAAAATACTGTAGGTATTTACAAATAATTGAGTTGCAAATGTTTAAGACTTTTTATGAGACACCTTCCCCTCAGGGTTCCTGTGGGTAGGGGTTGGTTGAAATCCAAGTAGAAATGACCCATTCCTGCTAGTGTTGCCGCTGGCATTAATAGACCAGGAGAACAGCTATTATATGACCCAGAAACAGGGATGACTTAGTTAGAGATGGACATGCAAGCAGAGATGACTATAGGAATAAGCCTCCTGGATATGCATGCCCAAAGAAACGAGCACGCAAGATAATGATAAACCTTTACGCATCAATAACTAAACCAAAAGCTGTTTTAAGACTCACTTAAATTGAGTAAATCTGCAACTCTGTCTTGAAAGGATACTATGTGGAAATACTGCAGCAACATCTCAAGGGATTAGTCAGGAAGTAAAACACTGGGTGCAAAAATGGCTTCCAAATGTAGAGGTACCCTAATGAAAGCTCTAGAGTCTAGACTATTTACAAAATAGGATAAGGACAAAGGTGTCATTATTTTGCTGTGCCCATCTCAAAGGAGGTATACAATTATGGTATTAGAGGAGTGGGACATGAATGGGTAGTTATTGCCTTCTATTATTTAAAAAAATAGAAGGCAATTTGTAGAGATTAGTAACACAAAATCTATTGTACAAAATATTAGTTGTGGGGTACCACAAGAACCCCTACTATTCCTTATGTATATTAATGATATTGCTATTATTTCTAAATTATTTTGGTTCATTCTAAATATTTACAGATGATACAACTTATTTTTATTCTGGAGAAAATGTTAAAAAAGTTAGAGGTTGTTAAAACAGATTTTTTTAATTGGTTTATTGGAAACAGAATGTCCTTAAATATTGGTATAACAAAGTTTATGATATTTCGCAGCAGCAGAAAGTGTGTTGATGACCAACTGTATGTTGAAGAATTTGAAGTACAAAAAAACAAAAGAAATTATGTTTTTGGGTGTTCCTATTGATGAGCATTTCTCATGGGAACCTTATATAAATCATATAAAAGGTAAAATACCTAAAACTATTGCTGTAATAAATAAGATCAAGAAAACTTTGAACAAAAAGGCTTTGTATATAATGTGCAACTCATTGATTTACCATGTCTGACTTATTGTGTGGAAATGTGGGATAGTACCTGTAAAACATACATAAATTCAAACTTCCTCTTACAGAAAAGAGCTGTGAAAGTTATTAGTGGAAGTGGACATAGAGATCATACAACCCCAATATTTATACAGTTAAATTTACTGAAAATGAATGAGTTGATTGAAATTTGTATTTTAAAATTTATGTATAAAGCTCATAAGAAAATGTTACCAAATAACATTTAAACCAGATTTATGAAAAGGGAAAGTAAATGTAATTTAAAAGAAACTGAGCTCTTCGAAGAAAAAAAAAGAGAAGAAAAATTATGTAGAACTGTGCTGATGGAAATATGTATTTCAGTTAAAGGTTTTAGTTTGTGGAATGACCTTCACACTGATAATTTATTTATAAGTCAAAGTATCTTTATTAGTCTCCCTTGAGAGAAATTTGCCTCGGATACAAGGATCAGCTGCACTGCACCAAATATTCAATTACTGATAAAATAAATATTTTATACAAATAATAATAAAATAATAAATATAAACAGTTCATAAATCACAGTTCAATTAAAACAATAATTAAAACCATGCAAATCAACCTTTAAAAGAAACTAAGTTGAAACACCACTGCCCTCCCAGTTTGCTGCTATAGATCATAAGAGGTCATAGATACGACTACCTGCGTGTCCTAGCACTTCCCCTTTTAATCTTTTCCACCCACACCATGCGCTAATTAGCAAGTTTTATGGACAATGGGATGAATGAATGTTTAAATCTGTTATGTTTGCATAAGGGTGTCCTGTACCTTCTTCCAGAGTTCAGCAGCACAAACTCAGAGTGAAGCACATGAGAGGAGTCAGATAAGATTGTATCTGTTTGTCTGAGGATGGACTGCTCAATAAGTTCCTTTGGAGACAGAGGAGGAGCCATTCCCATTATTTTACTTGATGTCTCTACTAAATTTAAGATCTGGGTCTTTGTTTTTACTGTCAAATTACCAAACCAGCTGGTGATGCCATATCTTAGTAGAAACTCTATGGTAGCTCTGTAGAAAATTATCATTATGTTGGTACAAACACAAAACACTCTTAAGCAACAAAGAAAATGAAGATTATGTTTTCTAAGATTATGTTTTGTTATGTATCTTGATCTTTTGAGTAGGTTTTCTCTGTGTTACCAAGGGACCTCTGAGTTAGTGTTTTCTATTTAATTTTTTTGTGTATAGGGGCCAACATAAGTTTAGTCTCCTTTTGCTCCTTTTAATTCAGAATTTTATTTATTTTGACCTTTTTTCAAGGATAGTTGTTTCATTTTTAATTAATAAAAAGAAAATATAGCAGTCCCAGAGTTTTGTAGAAGTTTGACCCCCTCTGGAGATAAGTTGAAATTACACCGGTGTTGTGCACGCATGGGAGAAGAAGAAAAGCATCTGATGCTGCGGCTGCACAGGTCTTTTCTTTAAAGGTGGAAGATCTTTTGATCCAAGAAATGTTTACATATTAAAGTTACTCCGTGTTGTCTCACTTAAAGTGTCAATGGTGGTGGAACCTCAACAAAGTAGCAGGGTGAACAAGAGCGTGCAGTGCATCACACCAACACGCACGGCCAGAGAATAAGACCCAAATCACTCTCTTATGATCTGATTAATGGAGGCTATAGAGGCAACTGCAGTACATAGAGGAAAACTAATTTTACATGTCGGGCATGTTGAAGCAAAGAAAAAAGAATATATATAGTTAACCTGTAGCTTGCACAATGCTCCTTTAAAGACTGATGGAAAAATTGTATGTATAGTGAAAAAAGTGTGTGTGTGAGCCAAATGATACAATTTCAAAGGCAATTCAACCAAATTCTAAGATAATGTATGTAAACATATGCATTTTAAGAATGTAAAATGTTTATAAAAAGTACCTGACTTCTTATTAAGAAGTCAGGTGCTGAGAGAGGATGTATATCACTGTGAATGTAAATAAGACATCATATGCCCATTCCTATTTCTTTTTGTATTTTTATTCTTATTTTTCTCTTTTTCTTTGATCCACTGTATATATGAAGATTCACTGTATATAACTGATGCACCTTTCCTACCTTTGCACCTTCTCTTATGAGCCAATGTGACAAGTGAATTTCTCTAATGTGAGATCAATAAAGACTATCTTATCTTATCTGATCTTAAACCTTTTGTATCTATGAGAACAACTTGTCAGTAAGTTGGTCGCTTGTAAGTTTTACTTGCAACTCTAATAAAGTAATGGAGCACTTTTACCAACCCGGCAGTGAGTCTGTTGATTGCTAGATGGGTTTTTTAGAGTAGATCAAATTAGCTGCCCACTTCTGACTTTCAGCACTTTGAGCTGAACGTTTTGGCTAAATGATTACATTTTCTTGGAAAGTGCAAACACTGTTAAAATAAAATTAAAATAATCAGAACAAAACACGTCCACAGACGCCCAGTGTTTGAGTCTTTACAAATAAAATATCTGAGTATGGACATAGAAATTCTCCAAATTTAGCTTGATCTAGTCATAAATTATTTTACCTAATCAGCAACAAAGGTATGTGCCAGTGGGTCAAAATGATCTCTGGGTCAGTGATGTTAGAGAGAAAGACCCGACATCCGCCACTGGAAAGCATTAAAAAGTATTTAAAAAGTATTTAAATAGAAGTCAGATGAAACACAGGGATATTATGAGAAGGTATATAAATGAAACTGTGTTGTCTACAACTCGACAACACATTTGATATACACTGTATATAACTGATGCACCCTTTCCTACTTTTGGCACCTTCTCCTGACTATTGAGCTGATGTGACAAGTGAATTTCTTCAAAGTGAGATCAATAAAGCCTATCTTATCTTATCTTAAGCTTATTCAGACTGAGAGAGGACGGGCCTCTCAACAGAAAACAGGAATGCTGAGGGTCTTTCTGTTAAATCCTTTGGAAATTTTAACCTTTTAGCCATACAGGCTGCTGTTTTATAATGATAAAGGCAATTTAAAATGTCAGCTCTACAATCATTTTGTTTTGGTTTTAAAAAAAATGGCTGCTCTCTGACATACAATGTGACATCTGATCTGCTTTTAATATAAATATTAATCACTCCTCACAGAAGAAAGTCTAGAAATACATATTTTGAATGCCTTACTTGTGAAATTGGAGTTCAGAAATCAGAATTAACTAAAATGATTTTTTGGGAGGAAAAAACCTGAGATCTGCCAGGATCTAATATTAAAATTAAATTTTGTCCTAATTAGTAAATGAAAAAAAAAAAAAAACAATAAGAAGTCTGTCTTTTAAAAACAAGAACAATATGCCACACGGGTTAGAAATAGAAATATACCAAAAATTTATTCACAGCATACAAAAATAATGTTTCGTCTGTGTAAACTGCAGATTTGCAAAACGTCAAATTTTTGTAATACCAAAAAAGGTCAACTAAAAAGTACAACTTTCACATTAAGACTTGACAAGCAGTTAGAAAGACAGCTGTTTAAAACAATATGACTCAACATAACATCACAAAATGTATATAATATATGACAAGCACAACAAATGCTAAAAACATTGTCAGTATTCAGAATTTTGTGATTCTTAAATTCCTCCAAACAAACTTTACACAAATATATTAGAAGACTTCATGCTTTTTTTTTTACAACATACAACAATAAAATGCGTAAAACTTTTTTTTTCCTTCATGCACTGCATTTGTGCAGTTCTCTTGTTACTGTTTATACAATCTTTAGAAAATTGTCAAATTAGTACAATTGCAATTTGAAATAAAAGGCAAAAAATAGAGCTTCAATCAGAGGCGTTACCAGGTAAAGTGAATCTTAATTAACAGAGGCTGTTTTATATGTAAATGAACAGCATGTTTAGGATGGATGGCACAGTGCAGTCCATTCTTCTTCTTCTGCCCCTCCTCAGCATCTGTAGCTACCCGTCAGTATCCCTCCTCCGATGACAAGCAGAGCCCCAGACACCCAGCCAATGTAGATGGAAGCTCCCAGTTCCCCCCTCCTCTGCTCTGTGGCTAAGGGGCTGTAAAATCCTGTGATGATGGTGTGAGCCGACCAGCTGACAGGAATGATGCACAGGACCCCTGCAATGATAAACACCACGCCTCCACCTATGCCGATGTTAGTTTTAGTCAGCCTGTCATACCGACAGAAGTTGGTGCACCGAACCCCGACCACGCTGAGCCCGATGGCCACCACGCTGACACCGAGGGAAACGCAGACAAGGGCCCGGGAGCCCTGCAGGTCCTGAGGCAAGGCGAGGACGGAGTCATAGGCTTTGCACTGTAGGTGGCCTGTGCTCTGGATCACGCAGTTCATCCACAGACCTTCCCAAAACACCTGAGCAGTGACGATGTTCGCTCCAACGAATGGCGTCACCTTCCACATAGGGAGAGCACAGATGAGAATGGTTCCCATGAAGCCGGTAACTGCTAAGCAAAACCCGACGAACTGGGTCTGCATCGTGTCAAGACGAATGTTTGTCAAAAAGTAAAAAATAAAAATAACACAAGAAAGTCAACCTTGCGTTGCCCAAAAAGTCATTTTGCAGCGAGATTTCACACGGCTATGAATGTTGCGGGTTGTCGTGTTTCTGTTTGTTTCTGCAGTGCAGGTATGAGAACAGCAGCTGGGAGGGGACTTGCAAGTTTGTAGATCGGGTTTCGTGTCCTGATTCCTGCTCAACCTGAATAGTTCAGGGAAGCTCTCAGCAAAACAGATTCCATGTCAACAACATGCTGAGAGATTCGCCAACAAAACGGTCATGTTCACAAACGTGTGACACACATCAGGATTAAACAATACACGGCGTGTGAAATCAATTTAAAGACAGAAGCCAAATAAGAAAAAAGAAATAGATGTGAGAAAATGAAATTCAAAAAAATAATACAGCTTTTTGTGTGTCTTTTGAACAGCCTTTGGAGCTGGTTTCACGGGACAAAGGCCTGAAAACAGAGGTAGCTCCTTCAGTTCTGGAGCAGCCTGCAACGCGGGAGCAAAGATTTGTGGTAAAGTTGCAGGTTGTCATAAGATCCCAAGATAGGCTGGACCAGTGCCAATAATAGCTTTATATGAGCATAGAAGAATTATATTCGATTATACCTCATTCTTGATTTTACAGGGAGCAGTTGTGAGGACCTTTTCATTAAAAGGTGTTGACCCGAAGACCTCAGAGAGCGACCAGAAATGTGTCAATGCAACAGATCCTGGATGTAAGATGGAGCTTGGCCATGCAAAGGTCTGTAATGGTTAAAATTGTAAGATGTACTCTAAAACAAATCAGAAGCCAATGAAGAGCCTTATGTACAGGAGTAAAGTGTGAGCTCCTGTTGGTTTTAGACAAAAGCCTTGCAGCTGCATTCTGAGCAACGTGCAGTCTGTCCATGAAGGATTTGATTAGACGTGTACAGTACATTGCAATCAGATAGGAAGAAATCAAAGCATGAACAAGCATCTCCTTCTCTTTTTTAGAAACCACAGATTTAATCTTAGCAATGTTCCTGAGATGGAAAAAAAAAACAGGAATGAGCAACAGATTTAACATGGCTGTTAAAAACACATAAATCAAATTACTGTCAGAGGACGACAGAGCCTCAACGGCCTGCCTGTGCGTAGGACCAGAGACACGCTGAGTGAAGTTAAAAGATTCAGTGATGTTTGCAAAATTCAGAAGCATTTTGGCAAGTATCATCATCCACATGAATATAAAAATCGCCAAATCTGTCCAGCTTAATAATGGAAGAAGTCAGAAAAATCTGTAAGAAAAGAGGCCGCTGGCCCAGGTGGCCGGTTAACTAAAATACAATAGAATATATTTAAATGACCAACCTTAGTCAACTGTAGTTCAAAAGAAAAGTATGGTCCAGTGCTCACTGACTTGCAAATAAAGTGGTTTTTAAAAACCACAGCAAGACCTCCACCACGACCCGAGTGTTTTGGTGTGCTGATAAAAGTAAAATTCACAAGGCAGAGTTCATTTATGAAGTCCATGTTCTTGAAATAAAATAAATCAACTGAGCAAAAGTGCAACTGCACGGGCATTTTTCAAACCCATTCTGACCAGCGCAGGAACACCTGAAGCAGAGAAAGAGGCTGGCGGCATCGACCTCAGGTGTACCGTTAAGCTCTGAGTAGCAGCTAATCACATGGATGTACACACATGAACGGCTGGCGTTATTTGTAAACAAGAAACTGGAGAACACAAACGGTGTGTGATGTCATGCCATATTCCATTTACAAAGATATCTTCAGTTCTTTACAGTTTTATTTCCATGTAAAAAAAAAAAAAACATTGCTTAATGCTCCTTTAGCAACAGATGTTTTTTGCTTAATGTGGCAAGAACCAGAGCAGTTTTCTGGCAGGGCATTTCTCATTTATCAAGAATTTCAAGAGCAGAACCTCATGGAAGTCCCCCCACTGCAGCATACTTCAGAGTGGTAATAATGGCTGTTTCACACCATTCACACTATAGCTGTCTGACGGCACACAAGAAGAATGTTCTGCCCTGATGTGTCAAAAGTTCAATGTGTAATAATTCCCGAAACAGGGCTGCAGCAACAGAATATTGCCATTGCCCTCCCTTTGGAGCCCTTGGAGAACAAATGTGTTTTTGTAGATTAGTACAGACATTTCCTTCTTGGTCTTCTCTGTAACCTCATTCTTCCTCAACTTCAGACTCCCTACATTTTTGCTCAACTGTCAAACTCAGTTGCTGCCACAACACAGGTCATTTGAAATGTTTCAAAAGGATTGTGGCATTTTCAGTCAATAGCAAATATGTTTTAGTGCTATGCAAGAAGTTGTGAAATTCTGGACTGCAGAAACTCTCTGGGGACCAGGCTGTTCCACCATCCAACTGTGAAAATGCTCCCCATTATAGTTTTACAGTCATCACCAACCCTTAAATTTACCATGCAGCACTTTACACACATTTCAGTTTGGAGATAAAAGTCTGGCTTTTTAAACTATGGAAATGTGTGGTGCCGTTTTGGCCTGGTTTCTAGTTATTAGACTCTGTTACAGTGGTGTCAAACCACATTTTCTGAAATCAGCACAACCCCAGCAAGACCTCAAGGGAGTTTAAATTTTTCCTGGACTATAGACCAGGCTGTTGAGCTCCCACTGTAAACTAGTTAGTATAATAAGCTGAGAGAACCACATTTGCAAGTTTGGACTCACTGAAAGCCCCCCCGAAACAAGATCTAGACAGACTTTCAAAGAATGTGGAAGAGAGTTTTATTAAAAAAGCAGTAAAAAGTTAAGATCATTAAAACCCTGGATTGGAGTTCAGTCCAGTTTCCATAATATTGCAAGTGCAGATTTTCGTGGTACAGTCTGAGCATTTCAAACATAGGCTCCTGCGCTGGCTGCTGTGCGTGGGGCAGAATATCTCACAGAGTAGCGGCCATCCTTCTGCCGCCGGCACTGACAGCAGAGGAGAGCTCCCCCGACGATCAGGAGGCTTGCTGATCCCCAGCCGATGAACAGGGCTGCGCCGAGCTCCCTCTTCTGGGCGTCGATCATGACGGGGTTGTAGAAGGTTCTGATGATCTCGTTGGCAGACCAAGACACCGGGATAAGGCACAGGATACCGGCAACAATGAAGAACACACCTGCAGCGATGGCTACTCGGCTCTTGGCAAGTTCATCTTCAATGCAGTTGGTGCACTTTCCTCCTACGACAGCAAGCAGGATTCCCAGGAAAGCCACGAGGATCGAGATCACGACCAGGGCCCGGGCAGCTTGTAGGTCTTGAGGCAGAGCCAGCATGGAGTCATAAACCTTGCACTGCATCTGGCCGGTGCTCTGCTTCACACAGTTCATCCACAGGCCCTCCCAGAAGATCTGGGCCGTCACAATGTTGTTCCCAACAAAGGCAGACACCTTCCACATCGGCAGGGCACAGATGATGATATCGCCGACAAAACCAAGACTTGCCAGGAAGATGCCAAAGATGTGGAGACCTGCAGATGCCATCTTTGCTTCGGCTGCACCAAATGTTCAACGCCAAGTCAGCTGCACCAAGGACGGATGATGCAGCCAGTCCTCACCTGCAGCTTTTTGTATCTAAAAGGAAGACTGAGGGGCGTATCTGATTGGCTGTTTAGGCCTGCCCAGAGTGAAAACACCTTTGATCGGGCTGGGAAGCAATCAGGCTGAGTGGTTCCACCTGAACACATCAGTCAGCGAGCCTCTGCAGACATGCTGGATGGGCTTTGCTTGTTTTCACTCTGCTGATTCGCATCTGCTTTCATCTACAGGTAAATGTGAATAAAACTAGATCAAGATATAATGTTGCAATTAAAAGGTGTTAATCTATGTTTAAAAACATTGAGGTGATTATTCTGTTTTAGATTCATGTGGATAACAATTTTAATCTTGCTTGTTTGTAAGCATTAAAAATATATTTTTTCATCTCTAAATATGACATTATGTATTAAATTTGCACTAAACTTGCATACATCTTAAATAGATAGATAGCAACTTAAATCAAGAGCCAAAAGGGGATGTTTCTTTTATTTAGTTCATTAAAAGAAGGAAGGATTATTCATAATAATATAGCATTGCCCAAATGTAAAAGTCCAAAAATTTCACATAAAATAAAAACAAATAGAATGGATTTATTGCAAATCAATACAAGAGTATCATCAAACAGTTAATTGAATTCAGTAATTAAGTTCAAAATTTGAATCTTATATTGATCCACTGCACACAGGGATATAGTTAAAGTGTTTATTTCTATACATTTTGGAAGATTGTGGCTTATAGCTGATGGAAAAACAAAAATAATGGCTTCTCAGAAAATCTGAAAATGACATAAAGCATTTGAAAACACTGTACAGTAAATGTACGTACTTCTTAAATGATGCTCCTTCAGCATTAATCGTATCATCTTCATCGATGCGTTGTGGCATAGAGGAGATAAGTCTGTGGCACTGCTTATGTCTAATGGAAGCCCAGCTTGCTTTAATAACAGCCTTCAGATCATCTGTCTCGTTGGGTCTGGTTGAAGTTTAGGTCAGGGGAATTTGCTGGCCCATCAAAAGAGTGATATTACGGCCATTAATGCTAAAGCAGGTATTGGTACTTGACTTAGATAAGACACTGCTGACATTTCCTATACTCCAGGAGTGACTTACCTACAACCAATACAAAGATTGTAGTCCATGCACTGGATACATCAGTGCTTAGTGCCACTTAAAGCCCTGAATTCAGCTGCAGTCCAAACCTTAGGGATCTCCCCTAAAATTCATTGTTTTGGCTTTCACAGTCCTCTCCAGACTGCTACCATAACTTGTAACATGTTTTTTTCCTTCTACTAAACTTTTCATTTTTATGTTAGGGACAGCATTTTATGAACAGCATGCCATAACATAGCATTTAGTTTAAAAAAGGTTGTTAATATGAAATATTTAAAAGCTGAGAGAAATGGGATTCTGGGTTTTCATTAGCTGCATGCCATAAATATCAAAATGTCTACAGATAAACAATGACTCTATTTATGAGTCTATTTTGACTGGCGGCAATGTTGCAATTATTTTCTTGGAAAAGACAAACCCTTATCCTATGAAAATAAGATGCATCACAAGAGCCTCATGCATTTAGTAAAAATAGACATAAATATTACACTAAGGAATAGGATGAACCCTAACTTAAAAGACATTAAGATTTTAGCCACAGCTTTTTTATAATAATGCTGCCAATTTAATCAACAGAGGCAGGGCAAAAATATATAATAAGTCCTGGTATGTTGTTTTACTTCGCAGTCTGAATAACATAGCATCCATTTTAGGGGTTGTCTTCCTTAATAAGCTTTTACTGTTGCATTTGTTTTACAAACACTTTGATGCCTTTCTAAAAAAGAATTTTTGTGTTCTTTTATATGCAGGCTGTAGTTTGATTTTATTTTTTTTTTCCTTTCTTCTTCTTCTCCGAGCTTTGGGGCACTGAAGGGCCTCATTCTGTGAGGGGAACAACCTCTTGGCTCAAAGCATGATTGATGTTTCTATGTGAACAGTTGAGCCAGACGCCAGAGCCCACCCCAGCAGGCTCATATAAAGCTTTTTAGCAGCAGGCAAACTTTCAGTTGGGGGCCAGCCGAGGAGCAGAGACGGAGAGAAACCTGACAGAAATGGCATCTTTAGGTCTGCAGATTCTGGGAGTTGCTCTGGCCATGCTCGGGTGGATAGGAAGCATCGTGGTCTGTGCGCTGCCCCTGTGGAAGGTCTCTGCTTTCATTGGGAACAACATTGTTGTGGCTCAGACCATCTGGGAAGGCCTGTGGATGAGCTGTGTGGTCCAGAGCACGGGCCAGATGCAATGCAAGGTCTACGACTCCCTCCTGGCTCTGCCTCCAGACCTCCAGGCGGCTCGGGCCATGATCGTCATCGCCATCCTCTTTTCTTTTTTCGGCGTTCTGTTGTCTGTGGTCGGCGGCAAATGCACCACCTGCATCGAGGATGAGACAGCCAAAGCCAGAGTGTGCATCTCTGCAGGGGTTTTCTTCCTCCTGAGCGGGGCTCTGTGCCTTGTGACCGTGTCTCTGCCAGCCAACACCATAGTCAAGGACTTTTACAACCCCCTGATTCCTGATTCTCAAAGGAGGGAGCTGGGTGCCTGTCTGTATGTCGGCTGGGGAGCAGCAGGACTTTTGCTGATCGGTGGGGCTCTCCTGTGCTGTCAGTGCCCACCAGGACGAGAGCGCTACAACGGAGTAAAATACTCTGCACCAAAATCCACAACAACAGGGAAGGAGTTCATCTGAGCTGCTGACCAGTAGAAAGCATCGCTTGCCAAGGAGGAAATGACTGAACAAACAGGTCTCTTTTCATAAAGGGATTTGAATTTTGACTAATATTCTTCGACTAACATGGATTGGCTTTCTGATAGATGGATTAACTCATGAAATGTTAAGCTTTAGTAACTGCTTCCTTTTTTTGCAGCACTTGTTTTTTTTATTGAAGATGTATTTTACAGTTTTATTCTTTTTTTTTATTAAAATAAACACATTTTATCTAAAAAAAAATGTGGCACATATTCTTTTTATTAAAACTTGAAAAGGATTTTGGAGTAAAACTATTTTACCTTTTAATCAGCAGGTTTCTCCTGCACTGGTTCACAAAAAACAAATTCCCCCAAAATGTGGTCCATAAAAATTAAACTAAGGAAGCGTTTTGTTTTTGTTTTTTTAGAGAAGGGATATTCAAAGCGAGACCCATTTATGGCCAAGACTGCAGTTCAACAAAAGTACAGATTTGTCCTTTTTTGGAAATTTCCAGAATAAAATCCAAAAAAAGAGCAGTCTTCTCCCTAAGTAAAAATATGGAATGCTGAGCCTCATGTAAAGCTATACTTTTATATCGGTTTCACAAATAAGGATTTATTTTTAGTGTCAGGATTTTGAAACAATTGTGCAAACAACTGTGTGACTTTATTCTCAACTTATTATTGTAACGTTCTTTAGTTCTTTAGTCTTGTATACCTAATATTATGAAAGTCTTGTTCTTGTTCTCAAAAAGCAAAGAAATTGTATTATGGCCTCTGTGGATAGAAAATAAATTATTGGCCTCGAATCAGTAAATTTTCACATACATTTTCAGATTAATTTCAAATTTTTGAGAAAAAAGTTGTTTTCTGATGTGGAAAAGTCAGAAAGTTTTGAGGGGAAAAATGTTTTTTCCATAATTAAGGGCAAATGTTTGCTATAATAAAACAAGTATATCTTTGACATTATACAGTCTGAAATGTTGGATCATCATCTACATCAGGGGGTACCATGCAGACCCCAGGGATCACATGTGGAGCTGCATCTAAAAATTTATTTTATGTTACTCTTCCTGTTTGACACTTACATTTATATTAATTTAAAAACAACAATATCTATAACAAAGCGCGACAAATGTGTTTATTTTACATAAAGTTACGATTAACTCTGACTCTTCTAGTTCAAAGGACAATACTGGTAGCCCAGTATGACACAACACCAATGAAGTAGCTCTCTGTTTCAAGAAGGTTGGTGACCGACCACTGATTATACCTGGTGTCTCACTTTCTAATAATAAACCAGTTCACCCACGGAACCATTTTCTCTGGTCTGAGAAGCATGCAACAAGCGGCAGACGCCTCTTAAATTTCTTCAGGACGTTTCAAGTTTCTTGCCTTGTTCTGTATCTGTAGTGTAGTGCTGTACAGACAGCTAAGCAACATGATGACAAAAAATGTTGTGGTTTTGAGTTTAACTGATACCGCACGTCTATTTCAACAGATAAGACGGTGGCATTTCAAAAAACTCATGTGGAACTCTTATTTTGTCATACAGCTTTTTTTAATTAAAGTGAAATACAAAAAAGAGAAACATTTGTGAAACACGAGGATATACTTTGTCATTAGAATTATATAAGTGCATTTTCTAACAAGTTTAAAAGCAAAGTCAGTAATTAACAGTAAAAGTTGAGGATTGATATTAAAGAAAACCTTTTTCTTTTCATTTTTCTAAGAAATGTATCTGAAACATTAAAGAGGACATATCATGCAAAATCCCCCTTTTTAATAATAATAATCATAATAATAATAATATATTTTACTTAAAAAGCGCCTTTCAGGTCGCTCAAGGTCACTGTGGTAAACAATTAGAACAATAAAGATAAAACAACAAACAATAAAAGTAACTATATACCAGCAATCACAGAGAGTATGCACTTTTGAACTGATAGGCTTTGAGCAAGGTTGTTGATGGCCTTGAGAGGGTTTTAGTAATAATGTGAGCAGCTAAATTCCAGTTGTAGTTTATGGAGGGATGTTTGAGGAGTTACAGTAATCAATGCAGAGGAAATGATGCACAGACATGCCTTTTTAGCCCGTAAATGAATTTTATTGTGTACTTGGAGTCTCTACAAGTTCAATAAAGTTGAATTTAGTCTCTCCAAGTACTGCATAGATATCTTTCTATTCTATTTTTGGATCACATTTTTCAATCTGTCTTTGAACAATAATGCCACGGTATTTGCTGCTGAACTGCAAAAAAGGTGATGAACTTCCAGCTTACCAATTTTGAAAGCCCATAGATTTAATTTCTAGCTGTCATTTTGTAGTCCAAGCTGAAGGATATCAAAGCTATGAGTAGATAAATGAAAATGTTTGGTTGTTGGGTGTTCTAACCCACACAATTCATTACACCATCCCGTGGCATACTACAGAAATGTCCGAAAAGGGTGGAGTGTAACACTCAGCAACATTAAGGAGGTTGGGGTGTTATCTCGTTAAATTTCTTGTTTTGGTACTGTCTCTTTAAATGGAAATTTAAAGAGACAGTACCAAAACGAGTTGTTCTCAGAAGCACTTTACAACAGAGCTAAAGGAGGAGCCTTTGGAACTTCAGTAACAGGTAATTCAGACCAAAGCATTGCTGTTCCACTTTGGAAAAACAACAACTGAATTATTTAAATGTGAAAAGGAAGGGTTTAAAAGCATGATATGACCACTTTAAAGAGGTTTAAAACATTGCATCCTCCTTGGCTTGGCAGATGTTCTCTCACTGAGTGAGGTGAAAATCTGCATACTTTAAAACACATGAAAGTGTTCCTTGGCAACATGGATTCAAGCCTATGCAGCCCTCTGTTGTCTCCGTGGGAGACATCCATTTACTAAAGAAAGAAACTCTAAATCCCCGTGTCAGTACAGAAGCAGTCTATCACAGCACGGCAAACATCTCAGCCAGTTACAGTAAATTCCCAGGAGGTTCCTCAGCATCTTATCACAAGGAGAACCATTTTCACTTTTATACCAGGGCAGATGAAGGGTAACAGAAGTAACTTTATTTTACATTTTGTATGCACAGAGTGTGTACAGAACGAAATTTTGTTGGATACAGCTTGTAAATTGCAGTAAAATTAAATTACAGTATAAGGTGCAGCAGTGGTTTAAAAGTAAACAATTTAAATGTAGAGAATGCAAGAGAAGTCGCAGTGTACAGGTGTTATGTCATGCAGCTCATTTCATAATCTTTGTAATATACTGTAGTTGTCTATTACTAGTAAAGTTGCAAAACTATCTTTCAGGTCAGAACAAGTAGATATTAGAAATACACCAATCAAGCATTTTTGGGTCAATATTTATGGTTTTGTTTGAAATCTTTCAAAGAACATTTCTACCCCCATGAACATTAAAAAGAGGGCAGGTGTGTATCAGATTATTTGTTCATAATGGTTTCTAAATCCAACATGAAACAAAGGAATTACAAAATTATTTGATTTTCGACTCAAAAGGTGTATGAAAGTGCAAGCTGTTTGTTAATGTGTTTATGATTATGTTGAAGATTTACTATAATAAAATGCTTAAACAGAAACGGTCAAATGACAACTAAAAAGTTTATTAAATCAGAAACCTTAATAAAATGATTTTGAGTCTTAAGCATTTCATGATGACTATAGGTAAAATATATATATTTTGATAGTAATTTAAAACTTCTGCAGCCGTGAAAAAGCCCAAAAAAAAACAAAAAAAAAAACTTCTGCAGCCAAGTGACTTACACATATTTGATTACACAGTTCTTGCAGGGCCAAACTTGGCAGATATGTAGGGTTGGTTGTCCTTTGGGGGGCAGTTGCTGCATAGCAGACCCCCTCCTAGAAGCAGCAGACCTGCAGAGCCCCAGCTGGTGTAGAGCGCAGCGCCGAGCTCCCGTCTCTGTGATGCGATCACCAGAGGGTTGTAGAAGTCTCTGATGATGGTGTGAGCTGACCAGGACACCGGTATCAGGATAAGTAAGGCGGTTATTATGAAGATCACTCCAGAGACGATGCAGGCTTTAGCTTTGGACGCCTCGTCTTCCATGCAATTGGTACACTTCCCTCCAACGATGGCCATGAGTATGCCAAAGACCCCAACAATCACAGAGATGATCACCATGGCCCTGGCAGCCTGCAGGTCCTGAGGCAGAGCCAGCATGGAGTTGTACACTTTACACTGCATTTGCCCCATGCTCTGGACCACACAGTGCATCCACAGGCCCTGCCAGATCACCTGTGCGGTGACGATGTTTGCCTCAACAAAAGCAGTGACCCTCCACATAGGCAGAGCGCAGGTGATGACGGTGCCCAGCCGGCCAATGAAGGACAGCAGGATACCAAGGATCTGAAGCCCCTGAGAAGCTATGATGAAGCAACGAGAGACAACTGGAAGAAACAGAGATGTTCACGTCTGAAATGTAATAGAGTTTTCTCTTTTCCGAGGGTTTTTACGTGCTCCGTGGTCACACCAGTTTATGAACACAGTTCCTCCGCTCCTTTGAAAGTTTCGGCTGTGTTAAAATGAATAGCTTCTCTTGTGTTTCAGACTTTAGGGTGGAGTGCTGAGACCTGATATTGTCAACCTCTTGGTCACTGTTCTCTCACAAACAACCTTTATTACTTGAAGCAAGGCCTCTCAAGATTGGCAACAATGGCTGCAGTTCCCGATTGTGTTTGACTACACACACACACACACACACACACACACACACACACACACACACACACACACACACACACACAGGTCAGCTTGGACCTAAAGCAAGTACAAACACTAACGTTACTGCAGTAGGTGGGGGTAGCAGCTTCAGTAGGGAGGCCCAGACATCCCTCTCCCCAGCCACTTGGGCCAGCTCCTCCCGGGGGAATCCTTCCTGGGTCTCCCTCTGGGTCTCCTCCCAGTGGGACGTGCCCGGAACACCTCACCAGGGAGGCGTCCAGAAGGCATCCTAACCAGATGCCCAAGTCACTTCAACTGGCTCCTCTCAACGTGGAGGAGCAGCGGCTCTACTCTGAGTCCTCCCCGGATGACTGAGCTCCTCACCCTATCTCTAAGGGAGACCCCAGACACACTACGGAAAAAAATAATTTTGGCCGCTTGTATCCGGGATCTCGTTCTTTCGGTGACTTAAAGTTCATGACTATAGATGAGGGTAGGAACGCAGATCGACCGGTAAATTGAGAGCTTTGCCTTTTGGCTCAGCTCTCTGTTCACCACAACGGATCGGTTCAGCGCCCGCTTCACAGCAGACGCCGCACCAATCTGCCTGTCGATCTCCCGCTCCATCTTCCCTTCATTCGTGAACAAGACCCCAAGATACTTGAACTCCTCCACTAGGGGCAGCACATCCTCCTCAACCTGGTTCAAGACCATGATCTCGGATATGGAGGCACTGATTTTCATCCCGGCCGCTTTGCACTCGACTGCAAATCGCTCAAGTGAGAGCTGTAGATTACTCCCTGATGAAGCCAATAGAACCACATCATCCGCAAATAGCAGAGACGCAATCCTAAGGCCACCAAAACGGATCCCCTCGACACCTTGGCTGCGCCTAGAAATTCTGTCCATAAAAGTTGTGAACAGAATCCGCGACAAAGAACAACTTAGTCCAACTCTCACTGGAAACAAGTCTGACTTACTGCTGGCAATGAATACCAGGCTCTGACATGGTCATACAGAGACCTAACAGCCCTTCTTAGAGAGTCCAGTACTCCATACTTCCGAAGTACCCCCCACAGGATCCCCCGAGGGACATGGTCGAATACCTTCTCCAGATCCACAAAGCACATGTAGACTGGTTGGGGAAACTCCCATGCACCCTCCAGGATCCTGCTGAGGGTATAGAGCTGGTCCAGTGTTCCACGGCCAGGACGAAAACCACACTGCTCTTCCTGAATCTGAGATTTGACTATCCGACAGACCCTCCTTTCCAGAACCCCGGAATAGACCTTACCAGGGAGGCTTAAGAGTGTGATTCCTCTGTAGTTGGAACACCCCCTCCGGTCCCCCTTTTTGAATAGGGAAACCACCACCCCAATCTGCCAATCCAGGGGAACTGCGCCCGATGTCCATTAAATGTTGCACAGTCGCATTAACCAAACACAGCCTCACAACATCCATCTTCGAAGTATTCCGCCCACAGACACCAGACATCCCAACTCGAGGTCAGCAGCACACCACCCCATTATAAACAGTGTTGGTACTGCACTGCTTCCCCCTCCTGAGACCTGAGACGCCGGATAGTGGACCAGAATTGCATCGAAGCCGTACTGAAGTTTTTCTCTGAACTCTTCCCAAGTCAGAGTTTTTGCCTCAGCGACCAACCAGGCCACATGCCCCTTTGACTGCTGGTACACTCAGCCTCAATGTCCCCCACCTCCATCGGGACGTGTTCAAAGCTCCATCTCACGGGGGATTCTGCCAGACTTTCCCAGCAAACCCTCATAATATGCTTGGGCCTACCAGGTCTGACCAGCTTCCTCCCCCACCATCGGAGCCAACTCACCACCAGGTAGTGGTCGGTGGAGAGCTCCGCCCCTCTCTTCACCCAAGTGTCCAAGACATGCGGCCGCAGATCAGATGAAACGACAACAAAGTCGATCATTGAACTACGGCCTAGGGTGTCCTGGTGCCAAGAGCACATGTGGACACCCTTATGCTTGAACATAGTGTTTGTGATGGACAATCCATGACGAGCACAGAAGTCCAACAACAGAACACCACTCAAGTTCAGATCAGTTGGGCCATTCCTCCCAACCACGCCCCTCCAGGTCCCACTGTCATTGCCCACATGAGTGTTGAAGTCCCCCAGAAGAACGAGGGCGTCCCCAGGAGGGGCACTCTCCAGTACCCCCTCCAAGGACTCCAAAAAGGGTGGGTAATATGGACTGCTCTTTGGTGCATAAGCACAAACAATAGTCAGGACCTGTCCCCTCACAGGTATGCAGAGGGAGGCCACCCTCTCGTTCACCGGGGTAAACCCCAACGTTCAGGAACCAAGATGAGGGGCAACAAGTATGCCCCCTCCTGCTCGGTGCCTCTTACCAGGGGTAACTCCAGAGTGGAAGAATGTCCACCCCCTCTCAAGGAGACTGGTTCCAGAGCCAGAGCCAGAGCGGTGCGTTGAGGTAAGTCCGACTATCTCTAGCCGGAATCTCTCAACCTCGCGCACAAGCTCAGGCTCCTTCCCCACCAGAGAGGTGACATTCCATGTCCCAAGAGCTAGCTTCTGCAGCCGAGGATCGGAATGCCAAGGTCCCCGTTCTCGACTACCAACCATTACACAACGCACCTGACCCCTTTGACCCCCTCCGACAGCTGGTGAGCCCATTGGAAGGGTGACCCATGTTTCCTCTTCAGGCTGTGCCGGGCTCCATGGGTAAAAGCCCTGCTATCAGGCACTCGCCAGCGAGCCCAACCTCCAGGCCTGGCTCCAGTGTGGTGCCCCAGTGACCCGCGTCTGGGCGAGGGAACACTACGTCCATTGTTGTATACAGTCAGGGAAGATAAAACTGTGTTAAAGAGGCAGTGTGTACCACATTTGGCTTTTAATTAGCAAAAATTAAGTATTGCTTTTATATATACATATTCTGTCAACGTGTAATAACGTCACATCAAAAATGAAAGCGTTCTAGTTTATAAATATATAGGTGGCGGTGCATCCACTGGAAGGATCCATGTTGCGTTGCTATTTCTGATTTCAATGACCGAAAGGGGACAAACTTGTCTGGCCTACGCGTTTTCCCTGTCTGTCTTCCATATGCTGTCAGTGGAGGAGGAGTAGAAAACAAGCAAAGATGACCGTAGATCATTCTATTTGCTGTTTTCTGTTGAAATGGAGGACCATTCAATCTCTTTGCCCAGAGAAAGGGAAGAGAGACTAACCCAGGAAAGTAAAGAAGTAATAACTGAAGAACATGAGAGGCTACATCGGTGTAGCTATTGTTACCAGGTAGAGACAATTATTGAGGGAGCGGGGATTCAAAATGGATGCGGAGGTTACAGGCTTTCTTGTGGACAGGTAAGTTAGTTCACTATAACAGTGAAGCTTATTTTGCCGTTACGTTAGAAACAGGGCAGTGTAGAACAGCAGATGGTTTGTTTGTTCATCTCCCTCTCCCTCTCAGGGAGTATGTGTGTATGTGGAGGGGAGGAGTAGACTTTGCAACTTTAGAAAAGAAGCTGCTTTCAAGTGTATTTTTTGTATTTTTATAATTATTTAAAACATAGGCCCGTAATAATATTTGTTTCTTAGTATTACCTGTAATTCTACACGGATTCAGCAGGTTTCTTCCTTGCGTTTGATCCGTTGTGAAAGAGGACAACCTGTCCTACCTTTCTACTAATACTGCTTTCTCTCTGCTCATTTTGAGGCCTCAACATTTAAACTAACATTTAAGCTGTTCAATGCTGTGTTTCTTGATTAAATCATGCTGAAATTAAGCTCCTGGGACGTTGTCATCTTCCAAAATGATTGGTATTGTGGTTGTTGCCATTCTAGTTTGCACTCTTCTTGTCCAACTTTCTGGGAAACCCAGGCTGTCTCTGGGAAAATGTGATGTCATTTGTCCCACTTCTTTGCTAGGAGGCCGAGAGTTTGAGCGAAGAGGATTAGATGTCCTTTTACTTGATTTTCCAGCCACACCTAAACCTGATGAACAGGAAAGTCAAACAATAGACTTCTCAAATAAGCTGTGAGGGTATTTCCTTTCAGGTGGACATTTGTTTTGATTAAAACACTGTTGTTAATTATTAGATTTATTGGAAGATTCTATTAATATTCTAAAGTAATATCCATGATAATTTCCAGTGAAATATTTGAAATAGATAATATATTAGTCCCAGTGAAACTGTTTTTTTTTTGTTTGTTCAGAAATGTTGTCGTGAAAGATTAAAGACAGCAGTACATACTAAGTAAGCTATCTAAACAAAAACTTATTTGCTTACAGAACACCTGCCACATAAAATATCACCAATCCTTGGTTCATAAGGTTTTCCTACGTACACATAACCAAAACAGAGTATTCACAAACAAAGTAAAAAAAGAAAAAAAACAGGTTGAATATTCCCCATATTGGTTTTAAAGCATTCCCATAGTTTTCCAACTTTAAATTATATGATAATTTCTACCATGCAGAATGTTGCAGCCTTTTTCAGGCTTTGCAAAAACACAGATGCACGCATCTATCCATCTATTTTCTATACTTGTTTATCAGTGCAAGGTCGCGAGGGCGCCGGGTTTACTCTCTCTCTCTCTCTCTCTCTCTCTCTCTCTCTCTCTCTCTCTCTCTCTCTCTCTCTCTCTCTCTCTCTCTCTCTCTCTCTCTCTCTCTCTCTCTCTCTCTCTTTCTCCAAAGTGTGATTTTACACACTATGGAATATTATGTAGTGTGCCTTATAGTCCGGTGCGCCTTATGGTCCGAAAATTACAGTGTTTGAAAAATCATAAGCTATCACAGAATTGGTTTTGTGCTACCCCTCCCTAATGTCCCAAGAGCAATTATAAGGAACCCCAGACTGGGCATGGTGAGAGCACGTACATATGTCTTGTATGTACAAACAATTGATCATATTAACACAGACAACAGCTGTGTTTCTTTTACAAATGCATGCATAATTTTGTTGATATTCTGTTTATGTCGGAAAAACACAATTTTGCAATTGCAGTCTTAAATAGGAAATGTGATTAAAATCACACATAGTTTGTTGACGTGATAACTCATCAGAAAATCTGCCGGCTAGCACTCACCATCATCATCAGAGGAGATATCTGCATCTTACTGAGGCAAGGCAAGGCAGGTTTATCTATGAAGCACTTTTCAGCAACAAGACGATTCAAAGTTCTACTGAGATGTTGGAGTAGATAACACTTCCTGTTATCTTCTTCATCTTTTTCACCAATGTAGAATGTAGGTCTCGATCACGTGACACGTGTGATGAAGTCTTGCAAAATACTTTTTTTTTGATACAGCCGAAAACCCACATCATTCTTGTGCATAAAAGTTTTGTTTAGAAAAACATGATTTTTTTTCCGAAATTGCCGCGTCTCCATTAAGTGCAGCTACTCAAACAGGGATGACCGTTTTGCCAAACACAATGATATAAACAACAGAAGATCTTAAATGAAAAGCCTGGATGACACAACAATACTGATTTGGACATTTTAATGGAACTGACACAAACACGCACACACAATATGAGTGATATCTTTGGCTCTTCACTTTTTTATGTCAAACCTGATGCACTGCGGGACTAACTCACCCACAGAACCATTGGGTCTGGTCTGAGAACCATGCACCAACTGGCATGCCCCTTCTAAAATTGTTCTGGATTGTTCAAGTTTCTTGACTTGCTGTGCAGTGTAATGCTGTACAGCCAGCTAAGACTGCTAAGAAACAGAAAATGAAAATGTGGTTTTGAGTCTTACCCTTTAAAACCGGGGTTTAACTGACACTGAACATGCCTATATCAACAGATAACAAAGTGACAAAAACTTATGTGGAACAGTTTGTTAGATTGCTTTTTTTATTTCAGGTAAAATACAAAAAAGGATAAATGCATTTGTGAAATACAGGGATATGCTTTATTATTGTAATTATGTTTTCTAGCAGGATTAATATGTTTAAAATCAAAATGAGCAATTAACGGTGAACAAAGGTTGATACTGTAGACATGATGTTTCTTTTAATTTTTTTAATGCAGTAAATGAATCTGAAGCATTAAATGGGGCATATCATGCAAAAGCCACTTTTTATGTGTAAAGTGCCCAATGTGCTTTTAAAGAAACTGCACCAAAATTAGTTGTTCTCAGATCCATCTCAGAACATAGGATCCTGTGGAGTTGCACTGCTTTGGTCTGAATTTATCGTTAATGCAGTTCCACAGCTCCACTTTATATAAACCACAATTAAACTATTTAAATGTGAAATGGAAGGATTTAAAAGCATGATATGTCCCGTTTAAAACTGTTTCGTCCTCGTTGGCTTGGCAGATGTTCTCTCACTGAGCAAGTTTACAATATGCATAATTTGTCAGCAACATTTATTCGAGACTTCAGCGTTCTGTTGTCTCTGCCAGTGACATTGCTTTATTTAATCACTGTGTCTGCACAACAGCGGTCCATTATAGCATGGCAAACTTTTCAATTCAATTAAATTTTATTTATATAGCTCCAATTCATGAACCATGTCATCTCAAGGCACTTTCCAAAGTCAAATTCAATCAGATTATACAGATTGGTCAAATAGTTTCCTATCTAAGGAAACCCAGTGGATTGCATCAAGCCTTGACAAGCAGCATTCACTCCTCCTGAAAGAGCGTAGACATCTCCACCAGTTACAGAAAGTTCCCAGAATGTTCTTCAGAGTCTTATCACAAGGAAAACCATTTTCAATTTTATAACAGGGGAGGTACAGCATAGATGAAATACGTAGTTTAAACAAACTGCATTTGTTGCAGACATTTGGGAGATATTTGAGGTCCCCACAGTGACCTTTGTTTTGCAGGTCATTACATTGTCTTTGTAACATGATCATATCATAGTTCTATAAAAATGGTTGCAACAATATCTTAGAGGTCAAAACAGATACATATTAGAAATGCACCCCCCATTGATCATCCCCCCGCCCCTCGCCCCCGAGTAAAAAAAAAGGTCAAATTTATTTCCGATTTTTTGAGAATAGTGTTTCTAAATCCAACATTAAACAAGAGCATTGCCAAATTATTATTCGATCTTAGTCTCAAAAGGTGTGTCATAGTACAAGCTTTATGCTGATGTGTTTATGGATCACAAAGGATTTCTTGGTTTTGGCTCATTTGATGAATGGGATAAACTATCAGATTTTTCAAGATTTGACTTGCCCACCGATCCGTGCCGATTCCAGGAAAATTGTCTAATTCCAATTTCCTGCCCACTGGTTTCATAATGCTCAGGTTTATGATTATGTCGAAAATTTGTTATAAGAAAATATTTATTTAGAAACGAAAACAGATCAAATGACAACTTAAAATGTTTATTGAACCAGAAACATTTAAAAATCATTTTGACTCTTTAAGATGTATTGAAACACTAAATAACTACAAATATAGAATGAAATGTTTATTTTTTTGGCATGGCATACTTTCAAAGTAAATAAAAGCCTCTGCAGCCAAGTGACTCACACATAGTCCATATTTGATGACACGGTTCTTGCATGGCCAAACTTGGCAGGTATGTAGGGTCGGTTGTCCTTTGGGGGGCAGTTGTTGCATAGCAGACCCCCTCCCAGAAGCAACAGACCTGCAGAGCCCCAGCCGATGTAGAGTGCAGCGCCGAGCTCCCGTCTCTGTGATGCGATCACCAGAGGGTTGTAGAAGTCTCTGATGACAGCGTGAGCTGACCAGGACACCGGTATCAGGATCAGTAAGGCGGTTATTATGAAGATCACTCCAGAGACGATGCAGGCTTTAGCTTTGGATGCCTCGTCTTCCATGCAGTTGGTACACTTCCCTCCAACGACGGCCATGAGTATGCCAAACACCCCAACAATCACAGAGATGATCACCATGGCCCTGGCAGCCTGCAGGTCCTGAGGCAGAGCCAGCATGGAGTCGTACACTTTACACTGCATTTGCCCCGTGCTCTGGACCACACAGTTCATCCACAGGCCCTCCCAGATCACCTGTGCGGTGACGATGTTCGCCCCGACAAAAGCAGTGACCCTCCACATGGGCAGAGCACAGGTGATGACGGTGCCCAGCCAGCCGATGAAGGACAGCAGGATACCAAGGATCTGAAGCCCCTGAGAAGCCATGATGAAGCCACGAGAGTCAACTGGAAGAAACAGAGATGTTCACGTCAGAAATGCTATAAAGATCTCTTTTCTTTCTGGGTTTCACATGCTCAGTGGTCACACCTGCTTATGAACACGGTATCTCCAGTCTGAACCTCTGAAGGTTTCGGCTGTGTGACAATGAATAGCTCCATGGTTCAGACTTTAGGGTGGAGTTTCTGTCCCATTAGTCAAAAGGAAAACTGAGACCTGATATTTTCAAACCATTGGTCATTGTTCCCTCACATACAACCTTTTGTTACTCGAGGTAAGATCTCAAGATTGGGAACAATGGCTGCAGTTTGACCATACACACACATTCAGATCTGCTCGGGCCTCAAGCACATGCAATTACTAGAATTACTGCAGTAGGTTTAACCAAAAACAGGTTTTAATGTGGTTTCTGTAAAAAGAAGGATAAGTAAGAACATTTCAGATAAGAAAACTAAACTGTGTTGCTTTTGATAACCCTTACTTTCAGGGAAATTAAAATGCATTAAAGGAGTAGTTTCAAATAGGCTTTTATAATATAGGTTCTAAAACAAAATAATCAATAAATTGCACAATGAATAAAATTATATTTCTGATTTCAGCATTTTCAGAATATCTAATAACTGGTCCAATTACTACTCCCAAGAGAAATAAACAGATATGTTATGTTTAAGTATATGGAACAAAATGTAAGGAGGCTATGAAGAAGGTGATTCTTTCTCTTCAGGAACTGTGTGCCTCCAGGACTCCGAGGCAAGCAGGAAAGTTTGAAGCCTCCCTTCTTGAACACAAACTGCTTCAGATCCTCCCCTCCAGAAGGAGGCGGTGCTCTATCAGGATCACCCTTCTCGCCACAAAAACAACCTCTTCCTGTCTGCAACTAGCCTTAATAACAAGGCCCAGGTCCCCTAATTGCTGTCCTGTTACGAGTCCAAGAACACGGTGTCATCATAAGTAGTGAAATCTGCGGCACGGTCCATTAAGTTTGCTTACTGGCAAAAAAAACAGCAGGTTTTCAGATTCTTGAGGCAAGATTGTGAGCACAACAAACTGCCAAGTGTGTATGAATGGAGAGTGTTACCTTTAAACACTACAAGCCACCCGTTGTATCATCTTTGCTCTCCAGAAGCATGCCAGCGAACCCAGTTTGGTACAGACTGGCTTTAAAAAGACTGTCCAGAGATGTTTTTATGCCAAAAATTGTCTGCGTAGCCTTCCATCAGTAACAGAAGCTAAACTGTTGGTGGACCAGTTACAAGATGCTTGGCAGAAGATGGCTTTGAACTACGTTGGTGGGTGAGCAACAATCCAACAGTCATCTGACATTTCCCTACCATTGTTTGATCTGACATCTCCCAACATTGAAAAACGCAGAATCAAGTGGAAGGTCAGGAGTCAGCTCTTGGTCTATACTGGCACTGTCAGATTTCCTCTCAGATTAGCAGTGCCAATCTGCAAAACCACGAGTACCCAGAAATTACACAGCATGTTATTTACAAAGTCTTGGCCAGTCAATATGACCCTTCAGGATACCTGTTCCCATTCACTATTAGGGCAAAGATCCTTATCCAACAGCTTTGCGCAAAGAATTGACCATAGGATGATCCTGATCTATCAGCTGTTGTGCTTCAGAGCTGGAAGGAGTGAAGGAGTGTAACATCCTCCTTGATGCTACACAAGCATGTGTAGCAAGAGTTGGACTCGCCCTTCAGTACAAGAGACCATGTTTTTTACAATGTCTCAGAGAAAGCATGCAGTTCAAATTCAAATTTAATTAAAAAAATACTCTTATTCCCAAAGGGAAATTAATAAAGTTCAGCAGCCTACCTGCACACCGAGGATAATAGAGGGGAGGCGTTGTAGAGGAGGGGACCTTCACTACTGCTAGATCACAGGTAGTCCTGTTGAGACAACAAACTATACCACAACTACAGTTGTGTGGAGCCCTGACAGGAGCTCAGCTTGCTTCAGTGCTTCTTGCCAAGCTCACTCTGCCCATTTGCTAAGTGGTCTTGTGGATGGATTCCACTACTGTGCTGATCTGGCACCAGTCAGACCCAGCACTCACAACACAGAGGACGAGAATTTCCCCTTTGTCGCCTCCACTGAAGCGAGGGGAGATGAGCTTAACAGAAGGAACCTTTTACCCAGCTTGTGAGTCTTTTGAGCCCCATGAGGGCGCATGACTGCCCCCCAAGGGAGACCTTCTCCCTCAGAGTCCCAGGAAGAGGAAAGTGTGAGGAGTGGTCTAGACTCATAGCAGGCACCCTGCTGAGAGAGGCTATCTCTGCATGGATGTGTGGAATTTCTTTGCTTACAACTCATCCCGTCTTCTCCCCCATGGTACATGTTCCCCAATTCAATCTGGATTCTAGTCCATGGCTAGATGGCACAACAATACCATCTTCGAGCAAAGCTTGTTTTGCTGATGGTACAAAAATGCTAATTCAAAGGGGCCAACAACATCAAGCAGTGGAAATCAAAAGACGGTAGGGGAGTGCAGCAATGGAACTGTTAATAAAACCACTGCAGCAAAGTTAAATAACACTATCGCCCAGTGTTGTATAGTAACGAAGTAAAAATACTTCACTACTGTACTTAAGTACTTTATACTTTTCTCGAGTATAACATTTTTGATAACTTTTACTTTTACTTCACTATATTTCCAAACTTAATTGCGTACTTTTACTCCGATACATTTTCTATGTTTGGTTTAGTTACTCTTTACAAAAAAAAGAGAGAGAGAGAGAGAGAGAAAGAAAGAGAGAGAGAGAGAGAGAGAGAGAGAGAGAGAGAGAGAGAGAGAGAGAGAGAGAGAGAGAGAGAGGCTTACGCAAACAAGTGTTTTGACCCCACCTACTGATTAACTGCGACAAAGTCAGGACTTGCCTGGGCTTGCTCATCACCACCAACAGGATAAGAAGCTGGTTCAGTTGTAAAGCAGGTTAAATTAACGTTGTGGTATAGGTAGAGCATCTAATCGCAGATAGTCCTAATTTTCTTAACTAAATGATACCTGCAGGCAAGCCCGCTGACAAGGGGGGGGGCAAACGGGTCAATTGTCCCAGGCCCAGGACAGAGGGGGAGCCCAAAACTGACACTCTGACCATTACAACACAGGGAGAAGTAAGTTTTCAGAAAATATTTGTCAAAAATATTTAATATTAGAGTAACTAACTAACTATATATATATATATATATATATATATATATATATATATATATATATATATATATATATATATATTCGAAGTATTCCGCCCACCGACGCACGATGTCCCGAGTCGAGGTCAGCAGCACACCACCCCCACTAACAGTGTTGGTACTGCACTGCGCCCCCACCCCTACCCCCACCCCCCCCCACCGAGATGCCGGATAGTGGAACAGAATCACTTTGAAGCCGTACGGAAGTCTTTCTCCGTGGTCTCTCCGAACACTTCCCACGCCCAAGTTTTTGCCTCGGCGACCATCCGACCAGCTGCTTCGGGAGTCCCACAGGCCAATAAAGCCCGATAGGACTCCTTCTTCAACTTGACAGCTTCCCTCACCGCTGGTGGCCACCAGCGTGTTCGGTGGGTTGCCGCCGCGACATGCACCGACAACCTTGCGGCCACAGCTCCGACTAGCCGCCTCGACAATAGAGGCGCTAAACATGGTCCACTCAGACTCAATGTCCCCCGCCTCCCTCCGGACGTGTTCAAAGTTCTCCCGGAGGTGGGAGTTAAAGCTCCGTCTCACGGGTGACTCTGCCAGACGTTCCCAGCAAACCCTCATAATACGTTTGGGCCCGCCAGGTCCAACCAGCTTCCTCCCCTGCCATCGGAGCCAACTCACCACCAGGTAGTGGTCGGTGGAGAGCTCCTCCCCTCTCTTCACCCAAGTGTCCAAGACATGCGGCCACAGATCAGATGGACACCCTTATGCTTGAACATGGTGTTCGTAATGGACAAACCATGACGAGCACAGAAGTCCAACAACAGAACACCACTCAAGTTCAGATCAGGTGGGCCGTTCCTCCCTACCACGCCCCTCCAGGTCCCACTGTCATTGCCCACGTGAGCGTTGAAGTCCCCTAGTAAAACGAGGGAGTCCCCAGGAGGGGCACTCTCCAGTACCCCCTCCAAGGACTCCAAAAAGGGTGGGTAATCTGAACTGCTGTTTGGCGCATAAGCACAAACAACAGTCAGAACCCGTCCCCCCACACGAATGCAGAGGGAGGCCACCCTCTCGTACACCAGGGTGAACCCCAACGTACAGGCACCGAGATGAGGGGCAACAGGTATGCCCACTCCTGCTTGGCGCCTCTCACCATGGGCAACTCCAGAGTGGAAGAATGTCCAGCCCCTCTCAAGGAGACTGGTTCCGGAGCCAGAGCGGTGCGTCGAGGTGAGCCCGACTATCTCTAGTCGGAATCTCTCAACCTCGCGCACAAACTCAGGCTCCTTCCCCACCAGAGAGGTGACATTCCACGTCCCAAGAGCCAGCTTCTGCGGCCGAGGATCAGAATGCCAAGGTCCCCCACCCTCTACTGCCACCCATTGGTTGATTGTTTATATTATTTTAAGTGAATTTGACTTTCAAAGTTTACCAAAATCTAAAAAATGTCATTCAAACTGCGTTTGCTTTGTTTTACTTTTTACTTATACTTTTTATTATGTTACTCGAGTACATCTATTTTTACTAAAGTACAAGAGATTTCAGATACTTTAAGACTTTTAGTCAAGTAACATTTCAGTCAGTGACTTGGACTTTTACCAAAGTCATATTTTGGAGAGGTACCTATACTTTTACTTGACTCCGAGATTTCACTACTTCATACAACACTGCTATCACCAAATAGATTGCCAGAGACTGTAGGCTAATTAACATTTTAGAAGACGGTGGGCTTCTGGACATCATTTACGTCGCTACAGGTGATCTGTCATACAAGTTACCTTCCAGGGGGAATATTGTCAAACTAATACATGAACTGTATGAGCTCAAAGCAGTTAAAGCTTGGGCTGGACGATATAGAAAAAAAGCATATAGATAAAATAGAAATCATATTGGTTAGAAAGGGGAGAGGTGTGGCGAAAAAGAGAGATCATTGACAGAGAACCTGCTATTCATGCCCCCATACAAGAAGTATAGTTGCAGCCACCAAAGAAAAAGATGGCCTTTCTGCTCATGGGGTCAGAGTCAGAGTCTGATGAAGGATTATCCTAGTCAATACTCTAGAGTGGTACAAGGCAAAGCCCTATGTGAACACTGACACATGCCCTCTACAGGGGTGGTCAACACATTCACGGGCCTACAGTCAACTGGCTCATTTGTATCCATCCATCCATCCATCCATTTTCCAAACCGCTTAATCCCTCATGGGGTCGCGGGGGTTGCTGATGCCTATCTCCAGCATTCACTGGGCGAGAGGCAGGGTACACCCTGGACAGGTCGCCAGTCTCATATGTAGCCAAGCACAAAAGTACTTGGCTACACCTACTTCAACAGTGCCTTGTGACAGACTTTTATTCTCTAGCAGGACACACTGTACAAAAAAAGAGATAAGCACTATCACCTGAAAATGTCAACAAGCTAGTCTGCCTTAGTGACTGGTTGAAGGAAGAGTAGGTTGGTGTGACAAGATTGCTCATGTTCAATCAGAGATATTCACAAATGAAATTCTATAGAGTCGACTCTTCTTTGTAGGTTTTTACATTTTTACAGTGGCCACACCAGTTTATAAATATGCTTCCTCTGCTCTGAACCTATGAGGGTTTCCGCTGAGTGATGATAAACAGCTCCAGTTGTGGTTCAGACTTCATGGTGGAGTTTCTGTCTTACTAGACCTGGGGTCTGTAACCTACGGCTCTGATTCCAGAAGTGGCTCTTTGGACCATCCAGAATGTCTCTTACTGACT
Organism: Fundulus heteroclitus; assembly: GCF_011125445.2. NCBI lineage: Eukaryota > Metazoa > Chordata > Actinopteri > Cyprinodontiformes > Fundulidae > Fundulus > Fundulus heteroclitus. The sequence continues at coordinate 16,357,286 of NC_046371.1, read as the reverse complement.
CTGGCTAAAAGTAATTGAGAACCAAAAAATGTTTTTAAATATACATATAATAACATGCCAGTTTTTGCATTTTGTTCCTAGAATAATTGCTATGAACAAGTACCACAGAATGAGACTGAAAGTAGCAGTAATACGTTTTTAGAACAAATTTTCTGATGTTTTTTAATAGTTTTCACAAATTCCACCATCCCATAGAAGGACATGTATGTGTCCTCTTTTTGCAAAGGTTTTATGTTTTAATTTTTATTTTAAAACCTAAAAGTAGGAATAAAATGGTGGTTCTTTAAAAATCTTAAATCTTAAATCTTAAATCTTAAAAAATTTCTTAAAATTAAAAATTTTAAGAAATTTTTTTTTCTGTAATAATTTATTGAAAAAGTTGTCTCATTTCAAAAGATTGTGTAATACTGTATTTATGGCTCTAAACAAGTTTTTTTAACTGGACTGAGGGCAAAACTGTCTCTTTGGATTGTAAAGGTTGCCAATCCCTGAGCTACACAAAAAAGGGGGGGAGGGGGGGGGCTGAGACCTGATGTCTTCCAACTATGGCCAAGTACTATATGGAACAAAATGGAAGGAGGTTATGGTGAAACAACAATGCATTGGTGCAAAATGGGTTTACAAATCGTTTGTGAGTTGGCGGTGAAACACTGTATGTAAGTATACATGTGGCAGATTGGTACATCGCAGGTTTTTTTCTTTCTTTCATTGGATTTAGAGTAGAACACTTTACTAATTTCAATAAATTGGTTCAATTGGATTGCAATTTTCAGTTGTTTGTTTTCTGAACCAGGGAAAATATTGAAGTACAGTATGTTGGAAACAAATTGTGGCTTGCAAGGTTTTTGAATGATTTTTTTTTTTTTTTTGCTTTAGCAGAAATTGTAGCTGGTAATTACCATGCCTGGACCTCTAAATTCACACTAAGTCTGCCTGGAGTGGATTAAAATCTGGATTTTTCAGACAGAAGTCTTGTTGATTTGCTGATTTTTGAAGCATTTTCTGGTTCCATATCTGTGTAAGGTAATTAAACTCCTGGCAGGTTTATGTTTAAAGTAATCTTTTAATATTATTTGATATTACATGTGGTGTCTGATGTGGAGTAATATTAAGGTTTTATAGATTTACAGCTTGACTTGAATCTGACAGAGAATCTGTGGAGAGAGTTAAAGATTAAGGTGATAGCAAGGAGGCCTTCCATCCTCAGAGACTTAGACTTAAGGTAAGCACTTTAGTAATTACAAGGGTTTGATCCCTGCAATGGCAATAAAGTGTTTTTTAGGGGGTTATAAATATTATAGGCCATGCCTGTTTTTTAGAAATGTAAATAAATTAGTTTCTTGTTTTCTTATTCAAATTTGATAGATTGTTTTTCTTTTGATAGATGACTGTTTGATTTTTTTTTTTATCAGAAACAAACTTTTTGGTTGAATGAGAACAATTATGAAATCAGTCACAGATTATAACTGTAAATAACACTTACTTCCTTAGGACTAATAGTTGTTTGAAAATTATCTTGGTGGTCTCAGCTTCAGAATGAATACCATAGCTGATATCCTCCGCCAACATACTTTTGTATAGTATCATAAAGGTTATTTGGCTGATGGTGTGGGCAACCAGCAGACAGGGATGAGGACAACATTTAAACAGTTTTAAGACAGCAACTTTTCATATCCGTATTTTGCCATGATACTAGAATATGCCCAATTCCTGCTATGTAGAGCACAGGACATACATTTAGATTCAATGATATACTTTGCAACAAAATAATACATGATTTACTTTCCTTTACACTATAATTATCAGATTTTACTTGATCGGACACTGCTGTCTTTAAATGAATCTCTTTTGGCTTTAACAACATCTGGGATTGGAGCTTTAATTTTTCTCTGAAGTTGTGACTCTTCAAAATTATTTTCTTATCAACCCGAAAGCTAAGTCCTACTCTTTTGCTATCATCTATCAATCGACGATCTGCTAAAATCAACCTAAATGTAAACAAATAAAAATTTGGGTTATTAAATTAAAGCAAAGTGTGAAGTATTAAAAAACCTGTAATTTCTTTTTAACATTGGCTTAGAGTAGTAGAGCTGTACAGAAAACTTAAAAATATGATGATGGAAAATGTTGAGGTTTTGAGTCTGTCACTTTTTCAAACCTTGGCTTAGCTGACACCACACATGCCTATTTCATCAGATAAGACAGTGACGTTAAAAAAGAAAACACTTATGTAGAGACGTTATTTTGTCAGACTGCTTTTTTAATTAAAGTAAAATACAAAAATAGGAGAAACCCATCTGTGAAACATGAGGACATACTTTATCAATATACTAATGCAAGTCCATTTTCAAGCAGGATTAATATGTTTAAATGCAAAATCAGTAATTAACAGTGAAAGTTGAAAGGTTGATATTCAAGAAAACTCAAGTTAAAACAGGGTGTCTTTTTTCTTTTGATGTATTAAATTAATCTGAATCTGAAGCATTAAAGAGGTTTTAAACATTTCATTTTCCAAACAACTCTTATATGCATTCTTCAAACTTCCTCTTAAAACTGTTGCTCTACAACATGCATAAAAGCCTACGCAGCGCTCAGAAACAATAAATCATTATGTCAGTATAGAAGCTGTTCATTACAGTGTGGCAAACATCTCAGCCAGTTACAGTAAATTCCCAGGAGGTTCCTCAGCTGGATCTTATCACAAGGAGAACCTTTTTCAATGTGATAACAGGGCAGGTGAAGGATAACAGAAGTAAGCAGTTTAAACAAACACCTTTTGTTACAGACATTTGGAAGATATTTCAAATCCCTTCAGTGACATTTATGTTATACAACTCATTTCATGCTCTTTGTAACATACTATAGTTATCCAGAAATAGTAAAGTTGCAACAATATCTTAGAAGTCAGAACAGGCGCATATTAGAAATGCACCGATCAGGTTTTTCTAGGTCAGATATATCAGATTGTTTGACAATAGTGATTTCTAAATGTAACAGAAAACTAAGGAATTACAGAAACATTATTTGATTTCAGACTCAAAAAGTGTCATATTGGAAGCTGTTTATTGATATGTTTATGGATCAATAAAGATGGGGTTTCTTCGTTTTGGTGTGTTTGATGAATAGTATCAGATTTCTAAGGATTTGACTTGCTCTCAGAGCAGATTACAAAAAAATTGTCTGATTCCCATTTCCTGCTGACTGGTTGGGGCATTTCTCATATGTATCATTATTACTCAGGTTAGCAATTATGTTTAATATTTATCATTTTCAAAAACTCTTTATTTAAGAATAAAAAATCAAATGAAAACTTGAAAAGTTTATTCAATGAGAAACCTTGCTAAAATCATTTTGAATCTTTCTAAATGTTATAAAAGGACTAAATAACTACAGATAAAATAGGAAATGAAATGTCTATTAGTCATGACATCTTTTTCAAATGAATAAAAGCCTTTACAGCCAATTGACTCACACATAGTCCATTATTGATTACACGGTTCTTGCAGGGCCAAACTTGGCAGATATGTAGGTTCTGCTGTCCTTTGGGGGGCAGTTGCTGCATAGCAGACCCCCTCCTAGAAGCAGCAGACCTGCAGAGACCCAGCCGATGTAGAGCGCAGCGCCGAGCTCCCGTCTCTGTGATGCGATCACCATCGGGTTGTAGAAGTCTCTGATGATGGTGTTAGCTGACCAGGACACCGGAATCAGGATAAGTAAGGCGGTTATTATGAAGATCACTCCAGAGACCATGCAGGCATTAGCTTTGGACGCCTCATCCTTCACGCAGTTGGTGCACTTCCCTCCAACGATAGCAGTCAGTATGCCAAAGACCCCAACAATCACAGAGATGATCACTATGGCCCTGGCAGCCTGCAGGTCCTGAGGCAGACCCGGCATGGAGTCGTGCACTCTACACTGCATTTGCCCCGTGCTCTGGACCACACAGTTCATCCACAGGCCCTCCCAGGTCACCTGTGTGGTGATGATGTTCACCCCAATGAAAGCACCGACCCTCCACATGGGCAGAGCGCAGGTGATGATGGTGCCCAGCCAGCCGATGAAGGACAGCAGGATACCAAGGATCTGACGCCCCTGAGGAGCCATGATGAAGCCACGAGAGTCAACTGGAAGAAACAGAGATGTTCACAAATGAAAGGCTTTAGAGTTGACTCTTCTTTGTAGGTTTTTACATGCTCTGTGGCCACACCAGTTTATAAACATGCTTCCTCTGCTCTAAACCTATGAGGGTTTCCGCTGTGTGATGATAAAAAGCTCCAGCTGTGGTTCAGACTTAATGGTGGAGTTTCTGTCCTATTAGACCAGGGCTCTGATTCCAGAAGTGGCTCTTTGGACCATCCACAATGTCTCTTACTGACTCTGGCGAAATGTAACTGAGAACCAATAAACGTTTTTAAATACACATATAATAACATGCCAGTTTTTGCAGTTTTTTCCTAGAATAATTGCTATGAACAAGTACCGCAGAATGAGACTAAAAGTAGCAGTAATAAGTTTTTAGAACAATTTTTCTGGTGTTTTTTTAATAATTTTCACAAATTCCACCATCCCATAGAAGGACATGTATGTGTCCCCTTTTTGCAAAGGTTTTATGTTTTTATTTTATTTTAAAACCTAAAAGTAGGAATAAAATTGTGGTACTTTAAAAATAAAAACTAATTTTCTGTAATAATTTATTGAAAAAGTTGTCTCATTTCAAAAGATTGTGTAAGACTCTGTTTATGGCTCTAAACAAGTTTTTTTAATTGGATTGTGGGCAAAACTGTCTCTTTGAATTGTAAAGGTAGGAAATATCTGTGCTAGACAAAAAAAAGGGGGGGGGGGGGGGAACTGAGACCTGTCTTTAAATGAATCTCTTTTGGCTTTAACAGCAGCTGGGATTGGAGCTTTAATTTTTCTCTGAAGTTGTGACTCTTCAAAATCATTTTCTTATCAATCCGCTTATTAAATTAAAGCAAAGTGTGAAGTAATCAAAAACCTGTAATTTATTTTTAACATTGGCTTGTCGAGTAGTAGAGCTGTACAGAAAACTTAAAAATATGATGATGGAAAATGTTGAGGTTTTGAGTCTGTCACTTTTTCAAACCTTGGCTTAGCTGACACCACACATGCCTATTTCATCAGATAAGACAGTGACGTGTAAAAAGAAAACACTTATGTAGAGACGTTATTTTGTCAGACTGCTTTTTTAATTAAAGTAAAATAGAAAAATAGGAGAAACCCATCTGTGAAACATGAGGACATACTTTATCAATATACTAATGCAAGTCCATTTTCAAGCAGGATTAATATGTTTAAAAGCAAAATCAGTAATTAACAGTGAAAGTTCAACGTTGATATTCAAGAAAACTCAAGTTAAAACAGGGTATCTTTTTTCTTTTGATGTATTCAATTAATCTGAAGCATTAAATCGGTTCAAAACATTTCATTTTCCAAACAACTCTTATATGCATTCTTTGAACTTCTTCTTAAAACTGTTGCTCTACAACATGCATAAAAGCCTACGCAGCGCTCAGAAACAATAAATCAATATGTCAGTATAGAAGCTGTTCATTACAGTGTGGCAAACATCTCAGCCAGTTACAGTAAATTCCCAGGAGGTTCCTCAACTGGATCTTATCACAAGGAGAACCTTTTTCAATGTGATAACAGGGCAGGTGAAGGATAACACAAGTAAGCAGTTTAAACAAACACCTTTTGTTGCAGACATTTGGAAGAAATTTTAAATCCCTTCAGTGACATTTATGTTATACAACTCATTTCATGCTCTTTGTAACATACTATAGTTATCCAGAAATAGTAAAGTTGCAACAATATCTTAGAAGTCAGGACAGGTACATATTAGAAATGCACCGATCAGGTTTTTCTAGGTCAGATATATCAGATTCTTTGACAATAGTGATTTCTAAATTTAACAGAAAACTAAGGAATTACAGAAATATTATTTGATTTCAGACTCAAAAAGTGTCATATTGGAAGTTGTTTATTGATATGTTTATAGATCAATAAAGATGGGAGTTCTTTGTTTTGGTGTGTTTGATGAATAGTATCAGATTTCTAAGGATTTGACTTGCTCTCAGAGCAGATTACAGAAAAATTGTCTGATTCCAATTTCCTGCTGACTGGTTGGGGCATTTCTCATATGTATCATTATTACTCAGGTTAGCAATTATGTTGAATATGTATTATTTTCAAAATCTCTTTATTTAAGAATAAAAGATCAAATGAAAACTTAAAAAGTTTATTCAATGAGAAACCTTGCTAAAATAATTTTGAATCTTTCTAAATTTTATAAAAGGACTAAATAACTACAGATAAAATAGCAAATTAAATGTCTATTAGTCATGACATCTTTTTCAAATTAATAAAAACCTCTGCAGCCAAGTGACTTACATATAGACCACATATGATGATACGGTTCTTGCATGGCCAAACTTGGCAGATATGTAGGTTCTGCTGTTCTTTGGGGGGCAGTTGCTGCATAGCAGACCCCCTCCTAGAAGCAGCAGACCTGCAGAGACCCAGCCGATGTAGAGAGCAGGGCCGAGCTCCCGTCTCTGTGATGCGATCACCAGAGGGTTGTAGAAGTTTCTGATAATGTTGTGAGCTGACCAGGACACCGGTATCAGGATCAGAAGGGCTGTTATTATGAAGATCATTCCAGAGACGATGCAGGCATTAGCTTTGGATGCCTCGTCTTCCATGCAGTTGGTACACTTCCCTCCAACGATGGCCATGAGTATGCCAAACACCCCAACAATCACAGAGATGATCACTATGGCCCTGGCAGCCTGCAGGTCCTGAGGCAGAGCCAGCATGGAGTCGTGTTTTCTACACTGCATTTGCCATGTGCTCTTGGTCACACAGTTCATCCACAGGCCCTCCCAGATCTCCCGTGCGGTGATTATGTTCTCCCCAGTGAAAGCAGTGACCTTCCACATAGGCAGAGCACAGGTGATGATGGTGCCCAGCCAGCCGATGAAGGACAGCAGGATACCAAGGATCTGACGCCCCTGAGAAGCCATGATGAAGCCACGAGAGTCAACTGGAAGAAACAGAGATGTTCACAACTGAAATGTAATAGAGTTGTCTCTTCTTTGTAGGTTTTCACATGCTCTGTGGCCACACCAGTTTATAAATATGCTTCCTCTGCTCTGAACCTATGAGGGTTTCCGCTCTGTACTGACAAATAGCTCCAGCTGTGGTTCAGACTTCATGGTTGAGTTTCTGTTTTACTAGACCAGGGGCCTGTAACCTACGGTTCTGATTTCAAAAGTGGCTCCTTGGACCAACCACAATGTCTCTTACTGACTCTGGCTAAATGTAACTGAGAACCAATAAATGTTTTTAAATATACAAAATTAAACAACATGCCAGTTTTTTCCTAGAATAATTGCTATGAACAAGTACCACCGAATGAGACTAAAAGTAGCAGTAATACATTTTTAGAACAATTTTTCTGGTGTGTCATTTTTTTTAGAGTTTTCACAAATTCCACCACCCCATAGAAGGACATGTATGTGTCCTCTCTTTGCAAAGGTTTTATGTTTTTCTCTTTGTTTTAAAACCTAAAAGTGGGAATAAAATGGTGGTTCTTTAAAAACAAAAACATTTTTTGTATAATAATTTATTGAAAAAGATGTCTCATTTCAAAAGATTGTGTAATACTGTATTTATGGCTCTAAACAACTTATTTTTTAACTGGATTGAGGGCAAAAATGTCTCCTTGGATTGTAAAGGTTGCAAATCCCTGAGCTAGACAGGGGGGGGGGGGGGGGGGGGGGGGGCTGACACCTGATGTCTTCCAGCTATGGCCAAGAACTATATGGAACAAAATGAAACAGCAATGCATTGATGCAAAATGGGTGTACAAGTCGTGTCTGAGTTGGAGGCAAAACACTGTATGTATGTATGTATGTATGTATGTATGTATGTATGTATGTATGTATGTATGTATACATGTGGCAGATTTGTACATCGTAGGTTTTATTCTTTCTTTCATTGAATTTAGAGTAGAACACTTTACTAACTTCAATAAATTGGTTAAATTGGATTGCAATTTTTAGTTGTTTGTTTTCTGAACCAGGGAAAATATTCAAGTACAGTATGTTGGAAACAAATTGTGGCTTGTAAGGTTTTTAAATGATTTTTTTTTTTTTTTTACATTAGCAAAAATTGTAGCTGGTAATTACCATGCCTGGACCTCTAAATTCACACTATGTCTGCCTGGAGTGGATTAAAATCTGGATTTTTCAGACAGAAGTCTATTGATTTGCTGATTTTTGAAGCACTTTCTGATTCCATATCTGTGTAAAGTATTTATACCCCTGGCAGGTTTATGTTTAAAGTGATCTTTTAATATTATTTAATATTACCAGACATTTAAATTCCTTCAGAGACCTTTATGTTATACAACTCATTTCATGCTCTTTGTAACATACTATAGTTATCCAGAAATAGTAAAGTTGCAACAATATCTTAGAAGTCAGAACAGGTAAATATTAGAAATGCAACAATCAGGATCAGGTTTTTCTAGGTCAGATATATCAGATTCTTTGACAATAGTGATGTCTAAATTTAACAGAAAACTAAGGAGTTACAGGAATATTATTTAATTTCAGACTCAAAAAGTGTCATATTGGAAGCTGGTTATTGATACGTTTATGGATCAATAAAGATGGTAGTTCTTCGTTTTGGTGTGTTTGATGAATAGTATCAGATTTCTAAGGATCTGACTTCCTCTCAGAGCAGATTACAGGAAGATTGGCGATTCAGATTTCCTGTTGACTGGTTGGGGCATTTCTCATATGTATCATCATTACTCAGGTTAGCAATTATGTTGAATATTTATAATTTTCACAAACTCTTTTTTGAAGAATAAAAGATCAAATAAAAACTTGAAAAGTTTATTCAATAAGAAACCTTGCTAAAATCGTTTTAAATCTTTCTAAATTTTATGAAAGGACTAAATAACTACAGGTAAAATAGCAAATGAAATGTCTATTAGTCATGACATCTTTTTCAAATGAATAAAAGCCTCTGCAGCCAATTGACTCACACATAGTCCATATTTGATTATACGGTTCTTGCATGGCTGAACTTGGCAGATATGTAGGGTCTGCTGTCCTTTGGGGGGCAGTTGCTGCATAGCAGACCCCCTCCTAGAAGCAGCAGACCTGCAGAGACCCAGCCGATGTAGAGCGCAGCGCCGAGCTCCCGTTTCTGTGCTGAGATCACCATAGGGTTGTAGAAGTCACTGATGATAATGTGAGCTGACCAGGACACCGGTATCAGGATCAGAAGGGCTGTTATTATGAAGATCACTCCAGAAACGATGCAGGCTTTAGCTTTGGATGCCTTATTCTCCATGCAGTTGGTGCATTTCCCTCCAACGATGGCAGTCAGTATGCCAAACACCCTAACAATCACAGAGATGATCACTATGGCCCTGGCAGCCTGCAGGTCCTGAGGCAGAGCCAGCATAGAGTCGTACACTTTACACTGGATTTGCCCCGTGCTCTGGACCACACAGGCCATCCACAGGCCCTCCCAGATCACCTGTGCGGTGATGATGTTCTCCCCAGTGAAAGCAGTGACCTTCCACATAGGCAGAGCACAGGTGATGATGGTGCCCAGCCAGCCGATGAAGGACAGCAGGATACCAAGGATCTGAAGCCCCTGAGAAGCCATGATGAAGCCAAGAGAGTCAACTGGAAGAAACAGAGATGTTCACAACTGAAATGTAATAGAGTTGTCTCTTCTTTGTGGGTTTTTACATGTTCCATGGCCACACCAGTTTAAATATATGCTTCCTCTGCTCTGAACCTATGAGGGTTTCCGCTCTGTGATGAAAAATAGCTCCAGCTGTGGTTCAGACTTCATGGTTGAGTTTCTGTCTTACTACAGGCCCATCTCAAAATATTAGCATGTTGTGATAAAGTTCAATATTTTCCATAATGTAATGATAAAACTTGAACATTCATATATTTTAGATTCATTGCACACTGACTGAAATATTTCAGGTCTTTTATTGTCCTAATATGGATGATTTTGGCATACAGCTCATGAAAACCCAAGATTCCTATCTCACAAAATTAGCATATTTCATCCGACCAATAAAAGAAAAGTGTTCTTAATACAAAAAAAGTCAACCTTCAAATAATTATGTACAGTTATGCACTCAATACTTGGTCGGGAATCCTTTTTGCAGAAATGACTGCTTCAATTCGGCGTGGCATGGAGGCAATCAGCCTGTGGCACTGCTGAGGTGTTATGGAGGCCCAGGATGCTTCGATAGCGGCCTTTAGCTCATCCAGACTGTTGGGTCTTGCGTCTCTCAACTTTCTCTTCACAATATCCCACAGATTCTCCAAGCGGTTCAGGTCAGGAGAGTTGGCAGGCCAATTGAACACAGTGATACCATGGTCAGTAAACCATTTACCAGTGGTTTTGGCACTGTGAGCAGGTGCCAGGTCGTGCTGAAAAATGAAATCTTCATCTCCATAAAGCTTTTCAGCAGATGGAAGCATAAAGTGCTCCAAAATCTGTGATAGCTAGCTGCATTGACCCTGTCCTTGATAAAACACAGTGGACCAACACCAGCGGCTGACATGGCACCCAAGACCATCACTGACTGTGGGTACTTGACACTGGACTTCTGCCATTTTATCATTTCCTTCTCCCCAGTCTTCCTCCCGACTCTGGCACCTTGATTTCCAAATGACATGCAAATTTTGCTTTCATCCGAAAAAAGTACTTTGGACCACTGAGCAACAGTCCTGTGCTGCTTCTCTGTAGCCCAGGTCAGGCGCCTCTGCCGCTGTTTCTGGTTCAAAAGTAGCTTGACCTGGGGAATGCGGCACCTGTAGCCCATTTCCTGCACATGCCTGTGCACAGTGGCTCTGGATGTTTCTACTCCAGACTCAGTCCACCACTTCCACTGGTCCCCCAAGATCTGGAATCGGCCCTTCTCCACAATCTTCCTCAGGGTCCTGTCACCTCTTCTCCTTGTGCAACATTTCTGCCACACTTTTTCCTTCCCACAGACTTCCCACTGAGGTGCATTGATACAGCAGTCTGGGAACAGCCTATTCGTTCAGAAAAATCTTTCTGTGTCATACCTTCTTGCTTGAGAGTGTCAATGATGGCCTTCTGGATAGCAGTCAGGTTAGCAGTCTTACCCATGATTGGGGTTTTGAACCAGGCTTGGAGTTTTAAAGGCCTCGGGAATCTTTTGCAGGTGTTTAGAGTTAATTTGTTGATTCAGATGATTAGGTTCATAGCTCGTTTAGAGACCCTTTTCATGATATGCTAATTTTGTGAGATAGCAATTTTGGGACTGACGTTACTGACTGAGGCGTTTCAGTCCTCCAGAGAACATCCAGGTAGATAAGAGTGATCATCTTCAGCAGTAGTTCATGTTAACTTTCAAAGTAGATATTATCTATCATATATTACTGGAGCCCACAGAGACCGTGAAAGAACCCAGGACATATATCCTATTAAAAATTGTTATTTAAGATAAAATAACATCAGCTAATCCTTTATTTATCCCACAACGGGGAAATTTATAGGATTAAAACAACAGGCAGGTGCACACAACACAAACAAAATTACATAAGGATTGAAAGATATAAGAGGTGGATTAGGAAAAAAAACACTATGAACATAATTGTATTGTTATTATTTAATTGTAATAATAAAATAAAAATCATAAAACCCCAAAGGTCAACAGTTTTATGATACATCAAGCTTAGGGACTGGCTAATATACAGCAGGTGAAAAAAGGCCATATTTTGGCTGCAGTGCTTGCTGTTCTCTGATGAAGAAAAGATCAACTAGTGCACTAAATTCAATAGATGGGTTGAAAATATCCATTATAAAATACAGATATTTCCAGGGCATGAAGTATACAGTTTTTTTGGTGTGTGTGTGTGTGTGTGTGTGTGTGTGTCGTGGCAGGTGTGGGGGGGGGGGGCAAAAAGACTGTGTTGTCCCGGGCCTGCTGTCAGCTGGCCTGCCTGCATGTGTATCTATTAGCAGGTTTACCACTTCCTGTAGGTTAACTAAGCCTGGTTTATCACTTAACCATGTTCTTAGTATACACCTCCTGGTCTAAATTTTGCCTGCGCTTGGTTGTGTACAATTTTAAAGTGCATAGCACTGACCTTACTTGAAGAAGGAAAACTGAAAGCTTGCAAAAAGGTTGTATTTTCTCTCTAAACTTGGTCTAAATTTCTCCTGCACTTGGTTGTTTATATTATTTTAAGTGAATTTGTGAAGTCAGCTGGCCTGAATACCATAGCTGATATCCTCCACCAACATACTTTTGTATAGTATCATAAAGGTTGTTTGGCTGAGAGAACAGCCAAATAAACCAATGTCTCTTGTGAAAGGCAAAAGGATTAACCAGCTGTTAACATGGTTTTAAGAATCTGTTTCATTTTCTACAAACTCACAGAAATATGACATCCGTTGAAACCTTACTGGCAATATTTTCACAGAAACCTCCTCTGAAATATATATATACATTCTCTGTAACTCTAGGTTTGTCTGTTATAGTGTGTAAAGAAAATTTGTTTTGTGATAAGACTTCCAACAGATTTAGCAGAAATAAATTAAAACAGGGAGTGAATGTTTCTGTTAATAACTTGAATAAATAGTCCTTCAAATGTTAACAAAGTCTTCTTTTGCGAGGAGGCTGACAGCTTTTAGAGGTCATCTTACTGGATTTTCCAGCCACACCTAAACCTGATCAACCAGAAAAGTCAAACAACATTGTTCTCCACTCTTTGAAGGTATTTATTTTCAGATGGATCTTTGTTTTGATGAAAACTCTGCTATGACATATTGGATTTGTAGAAAAATTATATTAATATTAGAAAAGCAACATTTACAATAAAACCCATAGAGATAGTTCAAATAGACAATGTATCTTACTCAGTGAAAGAGTGAAAAATTAAAAACAGGGCAGACAAGCTTAGATACAAACAATAACATATTTATTCACGCCTGTCACATAAAAACATCACAAACCCTTGGATCATAAAAAGTTTCAACATACACATAACCAAAACAGACTATTCCCAAACTAATTTTTTTTTGTGTTGTTTACAAAGTAAAAAACAGATACAGCTAAAGACACACCTACTAATGTTCATACAATATTCAGTACCCATAAATACATGTAATGAACATATAAAATGAAATTTGTTCTTAGGGTGTGGTTCTTATGATAAAGTTTTTAGCGCTGTCACTCCCAACCCAGCAGCACCAGTTCATCTGTCCCAGCCAGAGCCGGTTTAGACATAGCCTTTTCCAGACTGGGGAGCCGAGGCGTCGGATCTGGCGGCTGTGTACTCGGATCTGGCGGCCGCATTGTACTTTGCAGTGTAGGTATCCTCATTCTTGGGACAGTTGCTGCAAAGCATCCCCCCGCCGATCAGCATCAAGGCAGCCGCTCCCCAGCCGATGTAGAGCGCGGCCCCCAGCTCTCTCTTCTGGGACTGGACCAGCAGTGGGCTGTAAAAGTCCTGGATGATGGTGTGGGCCGTCCAGCAGACAGGGACGAGGCAGAGGATTGCAGCTATGATAAACATAACACCAGCAGCAATCCCCACCTTGATCTTTTTTTGCTCATCCTCTACACAGTTGGTGCACTTTCCCCCTGCTATGGAGAGCAGGATTGCAACGACGCCCACCAAGATGGAGATGATTGTGAGAGCACGGGCCGCCTGTAGGTCGGAGGAGAGCTCCAGCATGGAGTCGTAGACTTTGCACTGCATCTGGCCCGTGCTCTGGACCACACAGTTCATCCAGATACCTTCCCAGGTGGTCTGCGATGTGATAATGTTGCTGCCGATAAAAGCAGTGACCCTCCACATGGGAACGGCGCACACGATGATGACACCAATCCAGCCTATGATCCCCAGAGCAGAGCCCAGGATCTGGAATCCAGCTGAAACCATTGTGGGTAGATGATTCTGTCGAAAATGTTTTCCTTTGTGTCTTGAAAGCTGTGCTCCTTTGTCGTCAGACGAGTTTGCTGAATGGGACAGGATTCAGTGGGCAGCACATAAATAAGCCTTAAGGGGGAGGAGCTGTGGAGAAAAACAACACACCTGTTTGTGAGGTGTAAGTCCTCCCCCAGCAACTTCAACAAAACTTCAACCTGTTTATACTCTCTGAATCTAAACAAGTTTTATGAGTTTAGAAAAAACAAAAAAATAAAAAAAATAAACAGGCCCCTTCAAATGAAGGTCAATCTAAAAACTAGAACACATTTTAAACATCCCATTAAAAACTGATGGTAAGAAGAGATTTCATTGCTTGTTGTTTGTCCATTTCCTCCCCCTACCAGTCTCACCTGAAATGGCAGATGGGTGTTGAAACGTACTCAGGGACAGGTGACTCAGTGTTTCTTACATGAAAATATCTGCCGGAAACTCTACGGTCACCAAATATGGCCAGGCATTCAGGTCTGACTACACATTAAAATACCTTGAATGATGTACTGTTCAGATCACAACGCAATGAGGTCATTGTTATTTTTTTGGTGTAATGGATGTTTTGATCACATGTCCTGTCCTGATGGCACAATTTCTATAGTTGAAAAATTGTTATTCACTCCATGTGAGTTAATCACGTTTCAGAATTTTATCAGAGACCGATGTTGGTTGGTGCCTTTATGTATAGTTTGTCAGTCTTGACATAATTTGCTATGATAGAATGACAAAATTAGAATGTTATACTTATTGGGACTCCTGGTAACAATGTATAAAGACAAATACGATAAATTAATCTTTTAGTGTAGTAGTAGTCTCTCAATTTAATTTGGATGCTTTTATTTAGTGGGGAAAACATTAAAAGGCAAAACAAAATGTTCATTCAATCATAATATTAATCAAGTGGCACCTTTACGGTTCACATGAACAAAGTGAAACTGAGGATTTTCTTTAAAGTTAATCAGACTAGGAACGTTTATTGTAATGCCTTTTGTTTCCCAGGGGTATATACTGTATATGACGTGACACAGAGGTCCATTTCTCCTAATACACTCACTAAAATAGGTAAAACAAGAGAACAGTGTTTTTAAGTAAGGCAGATGTGTGTCAGTTTCTATGAATGAGGAAATGGCTTCAAATAAACTTTGAACGCTAAAGCTTTCCAATGAACACATTAAAACTGCTGTGACATTTAAAGCTAAAAAACAGACACTTGGACTTATCATAACCACAACAACCATGCATGACCTAACTCAAGTGAATACATTTTTTTAACTTTTTGAAAAATGAACCTTGTTTTACAGAATGGCCAACATAAACACTAATTCAAATTCATAATCAAGTGACAAAAGCAGTTTAAACTTTCACACACAGAACAGACAAAAGTTGAAGTAAAAACAGTATAAAGGGTCAACACAACTGCTGTTGTGGGACAGTTTGTTGAGAGAATGCCACTATTTGACTTTTAAATTAAGATACGTTTTTTTGGGCTGATTTTAATTCGTCGTTTCATGTTAACCAAACTTCAGCTATGGACCTTACTGTTAGTAGCTTTATTCTGTTTGTCTTAACTGAATATTACTCTAAGATAAATGAGCTCCTGAAATTGTGGTAAGGCATATTGCGTTACTTCCTGTTTTCTGTTGCTACGGTGTGGCTTGTGGTTTGATGTTCCAGCCTCTTTAAATTTTATCTTAAATCTCTTTGTTGAAATGTGCTCACGTGTTTCTAACACGTGAGCACATTTAAAACATATTTTCTGTTGCTGCACTTCACATTTGGGAACTCCTTGTATTTCACACAGTTTGCTTTTCTAGCCTAGCCTAGACTTAGCTACTATGGCTTCCTCCCCTATCCTTCCGTTAGCTTATCTATGTCTAAGTCAACCCCTCTCTGTTGTTCTCTGAGTCTGATGCTTAGTTTTTCCTCTGCCTCATTTAGTGATAATGGTACCTGTAATAAATGTAGTGTGTTTGTAGCTTTTCACTAAGCCCTTCTTCTCAGTTTTTAGATCAGTTCTCAGACTTATTATCTGAGTTAGTGATAAACACTAACAAGGTTATCATAGAGGGGGGTTTTAATATTGAATGTGATAATCTTAATATAGCTTTTAATACTATCCTAGATTCAATTGATTTTGCTCAAACTTTGCATAAACCGACACATTCCTGCTTTCATACTTTGGGCCTTGTGCTGGCATATGGCATTGATTGCAAATAATTAACAGTATTTCCTCACAACCCTGTCCTATCTGACCATTTTTAATAACCTTTGAGTTCAATTTCAACTGAGTTCTCCACCCCCAAAAGAAGGATTTCACTATTGTAGATCTTAATCAGATAATTCTGTATCAAACTTTAAATAGTCTGTCCTCCTTTTAAGATCCTCAGTATCACAGAAATGCCCAGTGGAGGGCAGCAACGTTATATCTTCTCCTTCACAAATTAATTCTTTTGTTGATGGTATCACTTCCTCATTGCGTTTTGTATTATATATCATAGCTCCTTTGAAAAAGAAGGTGATTATTTACAGGAACCTGGCTCCCTGGTTTAATCCAGAGCTACGTTCACTGAGGCACAATGATAAGAAATTGGAGAGAAAATGGCGCTCTACACATCTAGAGGAATCCTACCTAATCTGGAAAAACAACTGTTGTATAAAAAAGACCCTTCGTAGAGTTAGAGCTGCATATTTTTCATCATTAATAGAGGAGAATAAAAATAACCCCAGGTTTCTCTTTAGTGCAATTGCCAAACTTACCCACAGTCATAGCTCTGTTGATCTGTCCATTCCCTGAGCTCTCAGCAGTAATTCTTCATAAATAAAATTAATTCTATTAAAAATAAAATCACTGGCATCCTACCAAACATGATTACCTTGTCATCAGTAAGTGAGGCAACATTAAAGCAATCTTTAAAACCTGATCAGTGTTTGAACTGTTTAGACACAGTAGAGCTTTCTGAGTTATCTAAGATTTTTGCTTCATCTAAACCTTTGACTTGTATGTTTGACCCAATCCCAACCAAGTAATTTAAGGAAGTATCCCTTTGATAAATGCCCCCATTTTAGACATGATTAATCTATCCTTAGTTAATGGATATGTACCACAGGCTTTAAAAGTAGCTGTTATTTAAGCAACACTCTTGATCAAGATGACTTAATAAATTATATACCTCTATATAATCTTTTTTTCTTGTCCAAAATTGTTGAGAAAGTATTTGCTAATCAAGTATGTGAACATTTACAAAGTAATGACCAATTTGAAGAGTTTTAGTCAGGCTTCAGAGCTCATCATAGCACTGAAACAGCTCTGGTGAAGGTCACTAATGATATTCTCATGGCCCCAGATAATGGACTTGTGTCTATACTTGAATATACTGTAGGTATTAAGGGAAAAGCATTGGACAGGTTAAAATCTTATCTGTCTGGTGTGCTTTGGTGGCGCAGTGGTTAGCGCGCACAGCCCATGTATGGTCGAGGCCTTAGCCCTCAACGTGGCTGAAGCAGGTTTGACTCCGACCTGTCGTCCTTTGCCGCATGTCTCTCCCTGTCTCTCATACAACCTTTTGTCATGATGCAGACTGAAGGCTGCACTCTGAACATTTCTGGCTCCTTCCCCATTGCAGCTCTGATCGGGAACACCTGGCAGGCTGCAATCACCATGGACTCATTCCACCTGCTCACACCACTATATATACTCATCTTAGTCTCTTCCTGATCACCGGTTCGTCTGCAGTCTCCTGAACACCATGCCTGTCCTGTTCCCGTCTGCTCCGGTCTGTTCCCATCTGCCAGTTTCTGTACCCCTGCAACCTCCGTCTGGTAAAATGACTGGCTTTTTTCGTCCGCATCCTGCTGCTTCAATAAACTCTGGAAACCAGCTGTGTGTGTGTGTGTGTGTGTGTGTGTGTGTGTGTGTGTGTGTGTGTGTGTGTGTGTGTGTGTGTGTGTGTGTGTGTGTGCTGTGTTCTGGGTTCATTCAAGACAAATCATGACACCTTTCCGGTCAGCCTATTGTGCAAAAAAATGCCATTAGTGCCATAAAACCATGAAAAAAATCTTATCTGATTTCAGTTTGTGCATGTTTATATTAGATTTTCTTCAAACTTTTTTTTCCTTCAATCTTTATTCTTCTATTTAATACACTGCACAATAACCTGTGCAATAATCCTGTAAAGAAGTGACTGCTGTTGTTATTTATCTCACTACCTC
The DNA here is from genome assembly GCF_011125445.2 of Fundulus heteroclitus. Classification (NCBI taxonomy): domain Eukaryota; kingdom Metazoa; phylum Chordata; class Actinopteri; order Cyprinodontiformes; family Fundulidae; genus Fundulus; species Fundulus heteroclitus. The sequence goes on along the minus strand of NC_046371.1, from coordinate 16,339,053 downwards.
ACTGTTGCTCTTTACCTGGTACCACTTTAGGGTACAATGTCAGTACATATGTATATAAGTCACTGTAAATGTACATAAGTCATCCTAAATCTCTGCTTTATTTCGTTTTTGTATTTTTTTTTTTTTTATTCTCTTTTTATATCTTTTTTGATCCACTGTGTATATGTGGACACACTCTATATACCTTATGCACCTTTTCATCCTTTTGGCACCTTCTTTTGATTATTGATTATTGAGCCGATTTGTGACAAGTGAATTTCTCCACTGTGAGATCAATAAAGCTTATCTTATCTTATCTTAAACTTTACGGTCACTTGTGGAGTACCACAGGGTTCAGTCCTTGGGCCAATTCTCTTCACTATATATATGCTTCCAATTGGTAAAATTATCAGACAGCATGGGCTTAATTTCCGCTGTTATGCTGATGACAGTCAGCTATATTTATTCATAAATCCTGATAATTCCAATCAATTACAGGCATGTCCTGATGACATCAAAAGCTGGATGACTTTAAATGTTCTGCATTTAAATTCTGACAAGACAGAAGTTGTAATCTTTGGACCAGAGTCCTTAAAACTCTTAAAGGCATACTATGCAACATTTTTCAGTTAATTAATATGTTCCATATCGTTTTGGATGATTAAATGAGTCATTTCAGGTTGAACTAAGGTTTTCTCGGCCGCCCTGGTGGTCTGTGGGGGAAATACCGCACTTGCAATTGCAGGAGCCCTCGGCTCGCACCCACAGGCTCAGTAGTCTCGTGTGCATCGCGAGAGTCGGTCTTGCTTTACAGCGAGAACTGCTACACGCCCGCAGTGAAAGGTGTGCTCGTTGGTAGCACAGTGAAGATATTTGTGCAGTTATCATGGCGGAACCAGCGAGAAAACAGCGAAAGCCCATGTTGGAGCAGGCAAAAAAGAGGAAAAGGGCTCTGGACAGAGAGAGGAGTCGTACACGGGTGAACATAGAAGGCTGCAAGGCTGACGCGGACCTCGCGTTTCTGCTGATGCGATTGTAAGTAACATTGTAGGGTTTCCCTCACGCTACCGCCACGCCGACATTCCAAAAAAATAATAATAAAAAAATAAAACTAACTCGATATGCGCGCCGCTCCGCTCAGACAACCCCTGCCCCCCCCCCCCCCCCCCCCCCCCCCCCCCCCCCCCCGCTCCGCCGGTCAGCGGTGCAACGTTTGTCTACCCCCCCTTCCGCCGGTCGTCCCAAATTCATAGGGGAAACACAGCATTGGAATGGTTTCTCTCTCTCTCTGTGTGCATGTTCATACTTTCACTGTGTTAGTCATTGTTTGTACTGCCGTTTTTTCGACTTTTGTATTCGTTGTGTTCGCCTGTCTGCTAAGCTCAAAACAACCGCGCCTGGCTTGACGGACAAACCAGGAGAACAGCTGAGCATATTTACGACAGTGCACTTTTACTTTCGCCCTCTGGGGGGAGCCTCGCTGGAAAATCAACCCCGGTTGCATAGTATACCTTTAATCAATCACTTAATCTGGATGGCATTAAATTGGTCTCTGGTAATAAAGTAAAAAATCTTGGTGTTAGTTTTTACCAGGATATATTAATTAAATCCCATATTAAATAGGTTTCCAGGGTTTTCTTTTCTCACCTCTGGAATATTGTCAAAGTTAGAAATATTCTGTCCAGGGGTGATGTTGAAAAACGAGTCCATGCATTTATTATTTGAAGGCTGGACTATTGAAATTCCTTACTATGCGGAAGTCCACAAAATGCAGTTCAAAGTCTTCAGCTGATCCAAAATGCTGCAGCAAGAATTCTGAGGAAAATCAACAAGGGGGATTATATTTCTCCTATTTTAGCTTCCTTTCATTGGATTCCTGTTAAATCAAGAATAGGATTTAAAATTCTCCTTCCAACGTATAAATCCCTTAGTAATCAAGCTCCATCATATATCAAGATGATCCTAGAGCACTTCGCTCTCTTCTACTGGTGGTCTTTTAAAGTAGAATGGGAGGCAGATCTTTTAGTTGTCAGGCTCCTTTCCTGTGTAACCAACTCCCAGTTTTGGTCCGTGAGGCAGACACTGTCATGGTTTGGGTTGAGGGACCAAAGTGGCAGCAAGGCAAAAGAAGGCACATACTGGAAATAATAGTTTAATGAAGTCAACTCAATAAATAAACAACATAGCAACAGTGATCAAAAACAGGGCCAAAAAACAGAGTACGACAACAAACGACACCACCCAGAAGCAACACAAACCCGGAACTAAAATACAAAAGGGAATCAACGGAAAATGCTCAACACAGGCGAGAGGGATTAACAAATTAACACAACATCCAAGCATCATGAAAGACACCTTTCTACTCTTAAGACTAGACTTAAAACCTCACTGTTTGGTAAAGCTTATAGTTAGAGTCGCTCATGTTACCCTGAGCTATCTTTTTAGTTATGCTGCAATAGGCTTAGACTGCTGGAGAACATCAGGATCTATTTCTCTAACTCTGCTGAGTTCTCCTACTGTTCTCCAATTTGCATTGTTTGTTGTTATTTCAACTTTTAACTTTTTGTTCTCTCTCTTTTTTCTCTTCATAGTAGGTACAGCTGGTTTGACATTCTGTCATCTTCATCATTCAGGGAAGACAGATCATCCGGCATTACCATATGACATGGAAAGGATTCCTGGATCAATGTTTGCTTTTGTGTCTCTGCTCTGTCTTCTCTAACCCCCAGTCGGTCGAGACAGATGACCGTTCACACTGAGCCTGATTCTATTGGAGGGTTTCCTCCCTGTTAAAGGAGTTTTCCTCTCCACTGTCGCTTCATACATACTAAGTATGAGGGATTGCTGCAAAGCCATCAACTATGCAGACGACTTTCCACTGTGGCTCTACGCTCTTTGAGGAGGAGTGAATGCTATTTGTCAGGACTCAGTGCAATCTGCTGGGTTTCCTTAGATAGGAAACTTTTTCAACAATCTGTATGATTTGATTGAATTTTACTTTGTAAAGTGTCTTGAGATGAAATGTTATGAATTGGTGCTATATAAATAAAATTTAATTGAATTGAATACCTGGTGAGAAAATACAAAATAAATTGTTACTTATAGTCCATGTCATTCAAAAGAAAGTAATTAGATGTTACTCATTCAATGCTATGCCTGTAAAAGAAGTAACTGTGAGCCCACAGATATGGAAAATGTAGCTTACCATTTTAAACATTTCCTAGAAAGGAACAAAGCAAAAAAAAAAAAAAAAGTTACAGTTAAAGGAGATTCAATTTGAGAGAGACTCTGTGTGTTCTGTGAATAAAACTGAAGGCTGATTGTGTGAGAGATGTATCAGCCTACAAGAATGTCTGTTCATGGAACAGAACTGGAAAACAGCTTGAACTGCATTTGAAATTGCTTTGAATGGTGAGCAGCATCAAAGAGCAGTCTGTGCAATGATGGATGGGATAGCCAAGCTTTTAAACGCTGAAATCAAAGGGAAACTCTTGTTTGGCTCCTACTTTTGCTCTTCTCCTCTGTGACCAAAAGGAGGCACCATCTTCTACTTCAATCACTTGTCAGTCCTCTCTGTGTGCATTTGTTTCCTCCAGCACAACATGAATGAATATAATCTGCCATTGATCCACATAAAAGTATCAGTTTAGCCTCCCAGGAAAAGAGAGAGCTTAGATTTTAAAATATCTGTTGTGAAAGTTTTATTTCAGTCAGGTATTGTGAGCTGTTAAATTAAATTCACAAAACAAAGCAGATAAATATACTTTACAATAGGAGGATTTTCCAATGTTCTTGAAAGTGTATCATCACAAATATGTATCAGAAGGTTTAACTTACAAATGTGTTCTTATTTAAACTCCCTACCTTTTGTAAATAAAAAAATAAAAAAAAATACCCATCTAAAACTAACACTGTTGCTTTAAGGGAAATTATCAACCAGTGACCTAATAAATGCTGCCAGTGGAAATCCCCGTTTTTTTTCTTTTCTTTTCTTTTTTTTCACTTTTTCAAACTAAATCAAAATTATGTAGATTTAAATTAACACAGTTAAATAAGTGTATGGATGTGGGTAAAATTCCAAACATTTATTATTTTCATTTTTGTTATTTATGTTGCTTGAATAATGGGTGGAGCATGTTTATGAGCTCTGGTAAAGCCAAGTGTAACTGTCACAGATCACAAACCCATCTTTACAGCCTGAGAAAGAGCCTGTTATCTTTCATAGGACTTGAGAGGGTTTTTACAAGGTCTCATGCCCTAGTTTCATGTTTCTAACTTATAATCAGGATTTTGATTGGTAGTAGAATAGTCATAAAGTTTATATATAGTAACCCTGTGACTGTAAGCAGTACAGGTAAATTCATTTGGATTTGAATACCTCTTTTTAGTAAAATGCTTAAATGGGTTTGGAGGATTGTGGTCATGTAAATCAAATCGATAAAAAAAATGTTTTACCACCTGTAGACAAAAAAGAAAAACCTACCTATAGGTGCATACTTCGAACAACTCACTCTTTTACCATGCTGTGTTTTACTTATTTACAGAATAAGCTAATTCATTGAAAGTAAATGATTTATGATTTATAAATCAGTCTGTGTATATTGTAGATTTCCTTTTCTATCAGCACAATCCTGTTCAGGGTTGTGAAAAGCCGAAGCTTGGAATAGGTGGTCAGCATATATCACAGAGATAATATAAGAGACAACGGATGAAAAATAGCCTACGGGCTAATTGTCTGTAAATTGTTGCTGCTAAATAAATCAATAAAATAAAATAATTAAGGAGAAAGCCATTAAACTCCAGAGAAGCAAGAGGAAACCCAAAATATTTTGCTGAGTACAGGCACATTTCCTGCGTCTTCTACGACAAACGCCTTCTGTAAACTGAATAAATAAGGGAAAGAAAGAGAAGTGGATAAATGTTTGAGCATTGATTTAAAAACTCTTAACTGAACAGTTGTTTTAAAAAGGTCCTGTATGTTGGTGACTATTTCTCTAAGGTTTTTTGTTGTTGTTGTTTTTGTGAGTTATTAAATGATTATTTCTACAAACAGCTGACAGTTTGTTTAAAAAAACAGCAAATAATCATATGTTCTGTATTTAAGCAGAGGAAACCTACCTTTACCAGACAACACGTATGCATGTTGTTGAGAAAATTATTAAGAATAACAATTTTATTTAATGTGAAGCTGTTGTGTTTCATCCAGTTACTTGATAGATTCATTTGTTTCAGTTTTTACATATTTACTTTAAGTATATAGGGATACAGTAGTATAGCACAACACACCAGACTTTGTCTTTAAGTGTTTGTCTCCCACTTCTGTGTTTGAACTGCTAACTGAATAGCTTTTCTGCTGTCATCTGGACAATCTGATTTCATCAGCATTTCATACCTGTTCCTTCAGCACTTCCACTGTGCACCGGTAGGCATCCAGTCACCTTTCAGGGTGTATGTAGGTCACTGTGATCACTGCGATGCCAGCAGTTGCACGTTCGATTGCGCTATCTGAACTTTTCTTGGCCGTTTCCCAAACAGATAAGCTATTCATTCACCCAGTTTGCTCTAGAACATAGCCCATACACATATAGCTTTCCTTTTATTTTAGATTTTTGTGTCTGTGTGTATCACCATTGTGGGAGACTGGGAGGAGCTCGAAAATGGTCCGAGGCAAAAAAAAAAAAAAAAAAAAAAAGTCAACAAGGAAATGGTTGATCCCTGTGCTAACTGAAACTCAATTATATTTTCTTACGACAGATAAAGCCGCCCAGTGAAACTCACTACTGTAAATTTAGTTTCAGTATAAAATGTGGATGAGCTGAGAGTATCCATGATCAAATAAAAGATGTCTACAGATCATCCTATGAATGATTTCTATTGCACAACAAACACATCCCCATTTCTACACAGTCCTCCATCTACAATTCAAATTATTCAGCAGCTCACTTTATTCATTTAGAGAGACATTCAACTAAAGAGATCACATGATTGTCAGAGAAGCACGTCTGCACCAGTGCTCCGTGCTTTCTCCCCTTGCAAAACAAAAGTGTTTAATGAGTAACACAAAACTGTCAAGAGCCCTGAGAAGACATTTGTTTCTGCCAAGCTGGCAGCTATAAACACCACAAGCATGCAGTACATTCTCTGTGTGGTCAAAAATGCAAGAATAAATTGTGTCACAGATTTATTTGGGCAAATAAAAAAACGAGAGATCTCTTACTAAGTGTCATCACAGCTTGCATGCACGTTTCTTTTTAACTCTTACTTTATTTAAAGAAAAATCTCTAACTTTAACAGGCATGTAGCATAATCTTTAACAACCTTTGTGTTTGGGCCTTTATGTCACTACACTGATTTGTGGAATCGAGAAATAGCATGAGCCACAGACCACTGGGAAAACAGCCAAAAATCGCAAAAAAACAATGATGATTTTTAAGCGCAGAATCAACGCACCGGTTCAAAATATCCACCCAAGAAAAAAACATTGATAGCAGAGTCACTAGGTCAAATGCAAGTTTGTATGGTGAAGATTTAAAAGAGCAATAAGGAATACTGACACCTTGTGTTGCAAATCGGAACAATACACAACAATACACAACACCTTGACAGAGAACAACCATTTCTCAGCAGTGTGAAACCAACTGAATTTTTACTTTCCCAGGATAAGTATATGATGTTGTATTCTTTTCTATTTCTGGTCTACTTCTGTTACTGGCTTCCATGTTAGCAGGCTGCTGCTCTTTTGCCAAGATAAAATACCAAATACTGTGCTTTTTTTGGGGAATTCTGGGAGCTCTATTGGCTCAGGAACCTGGAAGTAAACACGGGCTACACTCTGCACTGAAGTAGTTCCGTATCATACTTCTAGGGCTCAATCTAAATACCCTTATAGAGCAAGGACTCTTTAGCCAAAGCAGAAGTGTGTCAGCGGTCACCATGATAAGTGCTGTCTGAATAGTGCAGTCAATAAGGAAGGAGGTAGGAAAAGTGGCCTGTATACTCCCTCCAGCAGCTAGTTTTGCCAAGGAATGCCACAACATCCCTTACCGCCAGTAAGAACCCTTAAGGCATCCCACAATCCTTTGTGTGACATGTCGTATCTGCAAAGCCCCCTCACGGAAATCAACAAAAAATATCCCGAGAGCAGAGAGCATGCTCTTTTTCGGAAGGCTATAGGCCCGGATCTGACTCGCATTGTTCTTGTGCGTTTCTGTCACGTAATTACGTCAGAGTTAAAGGCTGTCCGAATTCAGCACCGCAGTCCAAAGCTCCTTTCTCCAGTAAGAGTTCTTACTGCTGACCCCATGAACGGTCAATGAACAGGGTATTAAGGGTATTCAGATGGAGCCCCAGTTTGAAAGGAGAAAAAATGTGACTAAGACATTGTTGATGGGCAGGACCAATTGTTTCCATCCTGGGTGACAAGTGAGAATGATTTCGGTTGATTATGCTGTAAATTTCTTACTTATTGCTCCTTCAAATGCTGATATCTCCAGGGAATGGAGTATGGTATAGAGACTTATCACACACCGGAAAATGAAAAGTGCTTTGCACCAACCCCACTGTGCATGTGACTCAGTTGCTGCAGTGACCACTTTTTGTAACGGAAGAAAAGCTGAAAAAAAATTCAGTTAGCGTTTAAATGTAGATGAAGATGCTGTTGACATTTCTGCTCCAGTTTAGACCAGCATTGTCCTTCTGATGTGTGGGGGCACATATCAGCACGTTTCGTCCGCTAGAAAAAAAAAACATGCTGTGTATTAGCACACAGTGCTGTGATTATTTATTATGGCATGTCTCCTTTATGCCATGAAAATCAGTCCATGTTTTACTTGTGATGGTTTGATTGTACTACACTGATGGAGCTATCAATGCTACATATATTCTGAAGCGCTTTCTGTCACGTCACAGGAGATGATTTTTCTTACAAAAATCCTCAGGGTGGCCTGTTGGTCTGGCTGCTGACTTTACTGCTGGAGCTATGCATTGCAGCGAAACAATGAACAATGCTCTGTTGCCATCCCTCAGCCCCAGGTTGTTCCTCTCCTTTATACCTAGATTCTAATTGTTTGCAAGCAGTCGGCTGAACAAAAGGCAAATATTTTCCCTGATAGGTGTAAAACACATAATAAAACAGAACACATTTAACATGTTGCAGCTAATATTGAACAAGCTTCCTGTTCTGCATTGTAAAAATGCTGCCAAGTAAATGGAATTCATTGTATTGCCTTCAATATTATATAATAGTTTTATTCATTAAATTAGAATGAGCATTTAAATGAGGCAATTTCTTTTTAGAATAAAAGTACCCTGTGAAAACATCCTTAAAGCAGGTATTAAACAAACATTTTATTAAGCCCTCATTTCTGTTTTAGAAATGTTTTTTATTCATCTGATTTAACATATGAATCCTAAATGAATTAGCTGTAAGCAAGGAAATATCATTATTAATAGTAATAAGGGCTTGGAGCCATCAGTCTGTGTGTAAATAATCAAGATAATCTGTTTCACTTAGTGAACTAAGACTGAAACAAAATAATTTTTCAATTATTTTCTAATTTATTCAAAGTGACCGTAATATGCAGCTGTTGTTGGAAAATCCAAGAATTAAACTTATCTGAAACAAAGAAAACTCAGTCAAAGCCTTGCATCATAAATTATGTTGATGTAAATAAAGAAAAACCTCTTAAAAGACAAAGTACTCCTATCAGTCATATAATATGCTGTCCTCTGACTTTGGGAGAACTCTTAAGAATAAAGAAATCATGCTTCCATGTCTTTTTTTTTTTCATGTAACTGAGAGGTTAATGACTTTGTCAACATGACTGGCTGTCATAAGACTTTAGCCCAAATGATCAATGGAGTCCCTGTTGGCACTATTACAGCGTGACACTTCTTTATCTTGTGCACATGTGCATATCAGCACGCTTTAATATTACGCCAACACAGCTGCAACAAAACGGCCAACGAAGAAACAACGATAAGATAAAACCTGATAAAAAGCAGCCGAAGGTGATAATTGTCAATGTAGGAAGAAAACAAAAATTGGTTCAGACATATTAATTATACTGTACATAACCTTTTCTCTGCATGCTTGAAGATAACACATTACTGTTAGAAAAAAAAAACACTGACTATTGGTTTTGTGTATTTTTTTATTTTCTTAAAGTTCTTGACCTGCTTTCATTTCACTGATAGGCCGTTGGGCACGATACGATACCAGGAAAACCTCTGTAGGTTACGTCAACCTCCGTAAAGAACTTTATGTTGCAAATGATTGTATGAAAAGTGCTCTTTAAATAAAGACTGGATGATTGATTGATTCAAAACCGGCTTAAATCAAGGTACAGTGGGGAGCCATGCTGAGAAAAGTGAATGAGTCCAAGTGTCGTAACTGATATTAGGCCTTTGACTGAGAAGTAAACCCTTAATAGATAATAGCTGCCACTCCCACTGTTTGACCTGTGTTTCGAGGAATGAAGAAAATCAAACGAATGGGATGTAATTTTCTTAACCTGCAGTCAAGCCTCTGTAAAACTAAATCAGTATGAGGAAACTTAGTGAAGTCATGACACATGCTACAGCTCCATTTTATTTACACAAAACTTTAAAACTAATACATGTAGCATGACCTAACCGCTCTTATTTAAAACAGAAAAAAAGGTTATTCCTACTGCTTCTTTGCGTTATAACTGCAAGATATGCACTTTTGCCTCTTCAGGTTTTAGTGTTTTTATTTTGACAGTGTAACATCAAAACAAACTGTAGGTAATTCTGTAAAAGTTTTGATTTGGGTCACTTCACCGCTTTGCCATTTAGTACGTTTCGATACCTAATTTAGTTCTGGTACAGACATAAAGCATTTGCCATGGGATGTTTCAGTGTTAAATGTGCCTATGGGTTGAATTTAACCATGTGTTAAATGTGGGTGACTTTATCCACAATGGAGAGGTTAAATATCTGTGTTGGCAACATATATTTTAAATTAACTTTATATATTTTCTTCATAATCTACTGAGAGTAAATGCAGAATCGTTCCTATCAGTAAAAGGTCACTGATTCTTATTTTGGGTCTTCAGAACCAATGTCGTACAAAAACTGATAGGTCTAAATGATTAAACTTTGGGTTTTTACAATATTAACTTGTCAGAATATGTTAAATATGAACTACAATGCAATGGTTAAGCCCATCGTTATGAACAGGGTTACTTAGGGGGTCTAAATGATCATGTGTGGGTGTGAAATACGGGGTATGGATTGCTGAATAGGTGAATTAACCCGTGACCTAAATTATTTTCTGTTTATTCCCCTTTTTAAAGCTAAAGAGTATAAAAGTTCTGCACAGAAACCAGAGTTAAACAGCTAGAAAAAGCATTTTTAGACATTTGCAGTTGGCTATTAACTATGATTGTGCTGTGTGAAAGCGTGACCCGGTACATTTTTCACCCATGAAAATTGTAACATGTTGACAAGGCAATAAAGACATAATGTACAGCCAACGAACTCTGGGTAAAAACTGAAACGTACAAAATAAGGCACATAATAGGTGATTTAATATAGCCTGTACGATACTCCGTCCCCATGCAAACTGATACCCACACCTCAAACACTCACCATTTAATAAGCTTGTTTATGCATCCAAAACAGCTGCTTATGGACTCCCGTCAGCCACATAAAAAGCTCCACTCTGGTCACTTATTACCTACAGGGAGCAATAAAACAGACACGCCCGGAGCTACCATGGGCAAAAGGTTAAACCATAGAAACGTTCATCTGAAAAAGGAATGAAAAACAGCTCCAACACACCCAGGTGATAAAGGAGGCCAGGGCCCAGAAGGCCCCTGATTGGCTTGGTTTGACCAGTGAAGTCATCTCCTACTGTAGGAGGGCCAGGCCAGCTCATAATAAAGTAGGTCTATCCGCTGATTACAAGCAACAGTTGACCGGGAAACGTCCAAACCAACACATACGGAGAGAGTCTGTAGAGGAAGCTTCTCTTGACCCAGCAGTTGGAGCCACTCCTTTGGGGGGGAAAAAAGCGCACCTGTTGGAAAAAGGATCCAAGAAGGATAAACTTGGGACTTAAAAAAGCAAGCAGGTACTGCTCATCCTTTGAGGAAGACTGAGAAAAAGAGGAGGTTGACCTCTGGAGTTGGAAAAGACACGTAATTAACAAAGAATGGGGTCATTCGGACTAGAGCTGGCCGGCATTAGCCTCGCAGTGGTGGGCTGGCTGCTGAGCGTGGTCAGCTGTGCTTTGCCCATGTGGAGGGTCTCCGCCTTCATCGGCTCCAACATCGTCACCGCTCAGGTGTACTGGGAGGGTCTGTGGATGAGCTGTGTGTTTCAGAGCACGGGCCAGATGCAGTGCAAGGTCTACGACTCCATGCTTGCTCTGCCTCAGGACCTGCAGGCCGCCAGGGCCCTCACGGTCATCACCATCATCCTGGGGGTGGTGGCGCTCCTCGTTTCCATGGTGGGAGCCAAGTGCACCAACTGCATCGAGGAGGAGGCAGTCAAAGCTAAGGTGATGGTGTCCTCGGGCGCGGCGTTCGTCACGGCGGCCCTGGCGCAGATCGTGCCCGTCTCCTGGTCTGCACACACCATCATCATGGAGTTCTACAGTCCGGTCGTGCCCACCGGGCAGAAGATGGAGATCGGAGCGGCGTTGTACCTGGGATGGGCCGCCGCAGCCCTGCTTCTGATTGGGGGGGCCATCCTCTGCTGCAGTTGCCCCCCACAGGAGGAGAAAGCGCTGAGGTACAGCGTAGCCCCTCAGAGCCGTTTGGCATACTCTGCCGCTCCGAGGTCAACGGCTCAAAGCTCCTACAACAGAAGAGACTACGTCTGAAAGAGAAGAGACAAGAAAGTCAAGGAAGAGTTGGGGGGGTTGGAGTTTTACATGAATCTCAAATATTATTTATACATTTTCAGGAAATTCATGTTTAACAACAGGGGGGGAAAAAAACAGATCTCGCTTTTTTTTTAGATGATTAGAACCAAAAATATGTATGCATTTTTTTATACTTTTGAAGCTTTTCACAGATAGTTGTTTACATATCATTTTCTCTAAAGAAAGCTAAGCGAGCACCCTGATAAAAGATGCTGCAGAATGCAACTTCTGTGAAAGAGACACACCTCATGGGAAAGTGTTATTTTATATAAATGTATCTGTGTTCATAATGTGTGGTTCTATGGGAAATGTGCTGAGAATTGTGTAGATGTTATCGTACTATCAGAGCAGACTGGAGTGAATGCTCATATCTAGATTTTTCTTGATGGACTTGCAGACATGAAACAGGAGCTGCGTCACAAATCTCAGCTTGAAGGAAAAGAAGGTCAAAATGGCGAAGTGGACTGTAAAATAGTGGGAGGGAGTCATGCGAAAACCTGCCTGGGTAGCCTGATATGCGCCTTATTCCATGTGTTTCACCTCTTTTCCTTTCACTGTGGTGACCTTTTTAATTGCTGAGGCTGATGTATCTGACTTTTGTTGAACATATCTCTAAACTTTGTCACATTTTTCCAGAATGTCACAATTCAAGTGAGAATATTTTGTATTTGGATGTACTTGTGATGATTTTACATAACTGAAAGAAAATAAAGTAATGAAGTTTTTTTTTTACAGTAAAACATGTTTGAAGACTAATTCTTTATGTTTTGAAATGCTTGATATAGTTTAACAAATTTGTTAAGACCAAAAGGAATATAATTACGGAAGCATATTGCATTCACCAAAATAAATAAATCAGACAGCTTATCTCATAATTACGAGATCACGATCTCATAATTATGACATCTTATTTCATAATTACAAGAAAAGATGTCATAATTATGAGATCCTGATCTCAATATTATGAGATGCATAATTTCAGAAGTACGAAAGCGTATCGACTCGCATCGCTCGCGGATATTGATGTCATCGAAAGAGAAGAGACAAAGGGAGGCCCTTATTCTTTTAGAAGTCGTCATTTGTCGGAGGAATGTATTCTGCACTGAGGATGACAGGGTAAGTCATGCATGCAAGGCAGTGCTACATGAAAGATTGATCAACAGTTATATTTAAGTACAACTATATACTAGGGGAGTGGTGGCCTAGTGTTAGACACAGACTTTGGTCCAGAAGTCTCTGAGTTCAACTCCCACAAAGCTGCCATTCTGGTCCTGAGCAAGGCGCCTTAACCCCAATTGAACCGCACAGTGGCAGCCCATGCTCCCAAGGGGATGGGTTGAGATGCAGAAGTGAATTTCTCCATTGTGAGATCAATAAAGTTTAGTTATTATTATACTAAATACTTTATTATATACTGGATACTGTATATTATTATATACCGGATACACCTGCAGTGCTGTGGTACCGTCTGTGGCTCTGTTTATGTGACGAAAACAGGTTTGCGTTGTGTTTGTACTGTCCATTCACACGCAACAATGTTTAACTGTTGCTTAAGGTGACTTTCAGCTATAGCTCTGGGCATATTCAGAAGAGTTTGCAGCCAAAACAGGACTCCGCTAACCGTTGTTGTTTTCTTCTTCTGGGGGATTTAACATGGAGCTTCAAAGATCACAGCACCACTTGCTCTGATTTTTCTTTGGTGAATGCGATACGCTTCCATATATAATAGCATAAACTACAGATTAAAAAAAATTGTGTGAGCCAACAGAAATATAAATAGCCATGACACTAATAGAATTATTTTCTGTTTTATTTTTTTCTTTTAATCTTTTCTTTTCTTTTTTTCTGTTTAGTTTTTTTCTGTTTACAAACTCAAATGGAAAATACCACATGAAGTTCATGTTTTTTTCTAAATGATCAGATGTTGCGATGTGATCATTTAGGGGACAATGTGACCCCATGTTAAAGATATGATAACATTAACTGTTTTATTTAATTTAAGAAAGAAAGTATTCCTGGAGCAGCGCTTCTGTGTTCTTTTTGTGTTTCTGCTCTGTCCTCTTAAATTCCCAGTCATGGCAGATGGCAGTTCACACTGGGCCAGGTTCTGGTTGTTTTGGATGTTTCTTCCTGTTAAAAGGCAGTTTTCCTCTCCCCTGTTGCTCCATGCATGCTCAGTATGAGGCATTGCTGCAACGAGACAAAACAAAGAACTTTTCACTGTTGTTACGCGCTCATTCAGGAGCAGTGAATGCTGCAAGTCAATGACTCAGTGCAATCTGCTGGGTTTCCTTAGACGGAAAGCATTTTAACCAATTTGAATACTTCACTGAACTTGACTCCATTGTTTGATAACTAGGATCAAACAGGAATAGTTTTAATTTACTTGGAGTCTGTCTATATGATTAGATTTTTGTTATGTTGGTTTTTGCTAAGTGCCTTAAGACAATATTTGGCACTATAAAAAAATGAACTCAACAGAACAAAAAATAAATAAAACATAAGCTGGTGAAAATAATTATAGTTTGTGTATCATAAGTGGTTTCCGGCATGTAAAATATTGAGATGATGATTTGAATTGTCGACGACAGGAACTGACCCTGAGTCATTGAAAAGCAGTTGCAATGCATTTGCAATTTGAGAAATGTGAATAATGTTCCAGATTTATTTATTATAATTCACACAAAAGTTTACCATTAAACTGTCTTTGAAATAGTTTAATGAGATTTGAAGTTTGAAAAGTTATATACTCAAGCCTAAAATGTATTTCACCACTGACAGATTTAAGGGTTAAAGTAATGTTTTAATTTGACCAGCATGTCTCCTCCGGCTGGAAATAATATAAAGTGTTGGAGTGGCTCAAGCAGAGTTGAATCCGGTAGAAAATCATCATGACTTTGGGATGACGAAGGACCCAAATGCAGAATAATCATTAAATGTAGATTTTTTTTCACACAGGAACAGGGCAATTTAAAAAACCAAGAGGATTAACGACGGAATAAATTCTGACAGAGCAACAAAGCATTGGGAACTAAACAGACAACAGAGGACAAATAAAAACCAGGAAGTTTAAATACAGAGGAATGTGAAGGGTAAAGTGAGCCATAGACAACAAAAAATAGAAAGATGCTGACGCCCCAACGCTTAAGCACCTAAGAATGAGCATTAGGAAATAATTAAAGAGAGCATGACCTACTGAACATAAAAAATCTATAAAAGTACATACGCAATAGAAAATCAAAACCCAAACACCTGGAGATCGTGACAGAATCTGTAGGGAGCTAAAAAATTAGACAGATGGCAAAGGAGGCCTTCAAACCTCAAAATCATTTTATTCATTTTTTATTATTATTATTCCTTTATTTAACCAGGAAAAGTCATCACCAAAGAAAGGAAATTGTCAAAATACCAGTGGCAGCAAGCGGAAACAAACTTTTCAGCAAAGATGAAAAGGAGTTTGATTGATTATTAGTAATGTTTGGCATGCTATTTTTTAACAAAATGTAACCCAAGAATTTTATTTCTAATTGACACTCCTTTCACATCATCTATTCATTTGAGAGATGCTTGTCTGAAAAACAAAGTTTTTGTTTGAAGGAAAATAATCTTATACAGTATATAAATCTGCCAAGAACCTAAATATGTTGGGCCTGTCCAACCTCAAGTTCTAAACAACAAATAATAATAAAAAAAAACTAAATACAGCAACTTTTCCATGTGACTTTTCACAGCTTATTTTAATTCCTCTCCTGGAAGTGTGAATCTTATATTCTATGCTAGTCTAAGCTTTACTTACTCTTACTTGCCTGTTTTTCACTTCAGAGGGTAAAAATTAGCGAGGTCTGAGACAACTTCCCTATATCTATCAGATATTAATGTAGAAATCAACAACCGGATGTAACCCTGTTTAACGTGTGAGAGACTGTGCTGTGGCTGCGTTTCGTCCGCACCACAGATATGAATAATGTTTTGATTTGAATAGTCAAATGATTGAACTTCAGGCTCATGAGGAGGCGGTCGTTGGTGCCACAGTGCAACACTTTTTGTCTGGTACCGAGCAACACAGAACAAACCTTTGTGAAGGTTTCAGTGGGGAAATCTTTCAAATATTTTAAATTAATCCCAAAACTCCAGGGATACTCTATTGTAACAACTAGCATTTATTACTATTGAAGGAAGTCATTGCAAACCCAGAATGAATAATAAAAGCAGAAGTACATATTATACTTGGATTTTACACTGTATTATGGCTACAGGTCACATGATGCTTCCAAAACTCAGTCAACATTCAAACACAGGACTGGAAAAAAGTGTTCTAATTTTTTTTTTTTTTGTTTTATTAAGTTATTTAATTATTTGTGTGTGCATTTTTTCCACATTTAACTGTTTCTGATGACCACACCGATTCTAATGTCGGACAAACAACATTATTGTCATGATCCTGGAGTGTTAGGTCTTATTTTTCATTTGTGTTCATGTTTTCAACATTTCTTTGTTATGTTCCTGAAAGTTTTGCCATAGGAGAGAGACAGAGAGACAGAGACAGAGAGACTTGTGTGGGATGTTTCCTTAGAGTTTAAGCAGCACTGAGAAGATCATATTCTCTGTATGCAGAAGGTGTTTTTAAAGAACTCTGTTTTCCTTGAACTCATATTTGTTCTTGGAGGAGTTATTCCAGTTTAAGGTAGAGCTTTGGAATCTTATCTTGATATTTTAAAAAGGCTACACAGCAGTGTGTTTGCATTGGTGTGAAGAATATATCTTTTTCTGCTAACTTTCCACAAAATATGCTATGTTTAAAGGCAACATATCATGCAAAATCCTCTTTTTAATTACAAAATATTTTTTAAAATATTTCGTAATTAAAGTCTCTTGGAGCGCTGATTGTTTAAATATAGTTTTTCCAGGTATTTACTGTAGAACTACTAAACAAGGTCATGGGCCTCTGGATTACCAATTTTGGGAATCATTTTTATTTTTCGGAGTGATTTTGTAGTCCAAGCTGAAGAAAGCGGTAGCTACAAGTGAAAAAGTAAAAATCTTTGGTTGTTCATCCCACTGTCCCCCAGCTTACTACAGAAATGGATGAACGCGATTGAGTGAAAAGCTCTGCGACCTGGAGGGGGACAGGGAGTGAAGTGCCTCCTTTATATTTAAATAGACACCATCAAAACAAGTTAAATAAAATAAATAAATAAAAAAAAAACAGAATAGAACAGGGATAAAGAGGGGGAACATGACGGTAAATTAACAAGGAATTCAGACCAAAGCATTGCAGTTCCACCTTTTAAAGCCCACATCTGGATGATTTTAATGTGAAAAGGAAGAACTGACAACCATGATATGTCCCCTTTAAAGTCTACATGTAAGTCAACACTTTGGTTGAAGAATGAGGGCTCTTTCTCAACATACTTCTGTTACTCTTACTCACTAAATATACTAATATATCTGTAAAAAAAAAATCTAATCTGTGCTTACTTTGCCCGACATATCAGACTTACGCACTCCTGGGCAGTTAAAAAGAGAATACATGTAACAGGAAATTAAGTGTGAATTTTTCTTGGAAGTTAGGAGTCATATTACCGGCGCCTATCCCCAACCCACACGTACTGAAGCACGAGGTCACGCCCTGCTGCCATCCTTTCTCTGGAGCTCCTCTACTTCGCTCCCCGTTAACAGGTGCTTTTTTTTTTTTTCTGCATGTGAAGACAGCTTTTTGCTGACATCATTGCCACTCCTCTTTGCTCCCATGAGGTATAAAGGATCCGGTTTCTGTGGCAGCATCCTTCAGCTACATCACACCGCTCTCACAGGTGCTCCACCTCAGCTGAATAACAAAGCAGGGCAGTCTTTGCCGTGATCTAAAAGCCTTTGTTTGCTGAATACTCCGTGGACTCTTTGTGAAGATTCAGCCAACATGTCGATGGGTTTGGAGATCGTGGGCATCGCCCTTGGATTCATTGGATTCATTATTGCGATAGTGACGTGTGCCCTCCCCATGTGGAAGGTGACGGCGTTCATCGGCCCCAACATTATCACTGCTCAGACCATCTGGGAGGGGTTGTGGATGAACTGTGTCACCCAGAGTACGGGTCAGATGCAGTGCAAGTCCTACGACTCCATGCTAGCCTTGCCTCAGGAACTGCAAGCATCCAGGGCAATGCTGATCATCGCGATTATCCTCGGGGTGCTCGGGATCATGATCTCCATCGTCGGAGCCAAGTGCACCAACTGCATCGAAGACGAGGGAGCCAAGGCAAAAGTGATGATCATCTCGGGGATTTTCTTCGTCCTCGCAGGCCTTTTGGTCCTGATCCCTGTGTCTTGGTCTGCCAGCGTCATCATCCGGGACTTCTACAACCCTCTGGTGATCAATGCTCAGAAAAGAGAGATTGGGGCATCCCTCTACATCGGTTGGGCTTCAGCCGCCCTGTGCCTGATTGGAGGGGCCATGCTCTGCACCAGCTGCCCGCCCAAAGAGAAGAAGTACAAAGCACCTCGGATGGCGTACTCTGCCCCACGCAGCGTCAGTGCTACTGCAGGGTACGACAAAAAAGACTATGTTTAAACCACCCTGCCGGTGAAAGTGTCGGGGAAATTCACATGGAAAGTAGTTTGAGTATTTATTGTACTTCTGTGTTTGTGTGGATGTGTTTTGCTTGTTCGTTGCTGTCTAAAACAACAGGGTAAGCCCCTATAAAAGACTCCGAAATGAAGATTTTGTGCAAATATTGATCTTTATCCTGTCTTTCTGGTCAACATGTTAATTTACATCCTCTTGGTTTATTAGGAATGAACAGAATAAGAGCCTAAGAGTTTGTTTTCTGCTAAAATAACTATAATGTTTTGACTTGTTTAGGTAAAAAAAAAATAGCAACTCTGGTTTAATACAAACATTTACACCTGTAGGACGTAGGCTGGCGGCATAGTGTTGTGTTACACTGAAACTTGGCAATAAAACATCGTGTGTCATGCCACCGACAATGACAAGGAAGAGCCGGGTCTCGTTTTACATGGATTTGTTTGCGTGATTGTTCCGTGTGTGCGTCTCTGTGTGTGTTTTGCATGTAATATTTGCTTAAGAGGGTTTCAGTGAGACTGAAACTAAAGATGGGTCACTAAGATGACCATTATAGTTTCAGTATGTAAAATATATATATATATTTTAAATTTTTGTGTTTGTGGTTTCGTAAAAGTTTTTTATGTTTTCATTTTTATTTTATAATTTTTGCATTCTCTATGTGCTTACATTTCAACTGGATGTGTATTGTAAATTTTGACTTATTTACCACATTTTGGTATCAACATGGTCCCTCAATGGTCAAACAAATAATACATGGATTGTATTTTCTTGTCTGAGACCCTGAGGGAGTCACAACTTTATTAGCTTTCTGTTTCCTCACACTGCTTTACATATGACTTTTATGTTTTGATAGTGACTATTGATTCAAATATCGTTTCTGAACATGTATAAAGAAATAAACTACTGTTTTATAACACTGTTGAATATTTCAATAAAAGTCCTTTTGCATAAGTGAAAATGTTTGACCATTTTTAGAGAACAAAAACCCACAGGGGACTTAACATATGGGCTCCTAATACAAACACGCTTGAGGCTAAATCAAACAGCTCAAAAACAAGGGGTTGTACTTCAGGAGCTGGACTTCTTTGTTTAGCCAGCAGCTGAATTCAAATATTAGTCTGAAACGTCCCCAATGTTGTCATGTGGGACGTTTGTAAAGACAAACATAATGCAACAAAGAAAATCTAAAAAGCATGTGAATCTAAGAGACCACTGTATTGTGATCAGAACAAGAATCAGATTTATTCGCCAATTTTGTGACAGAGACAATCCACTTCCTGTTTCTTTGTAGATGAGTCTCCATCCTGGATCAGACCAATAACAGTGAGGTTGACAGCAAACTTTATCCAATATAAACTTTCATGGCGTTATAACACAATTTGTAAGTTTATTTCAATATATTCATAAATAGTATTAAAAGACAGTTGAGGAAAGCAGTTTTAATTAATTTCATAGCAGCGTTGGATATGTGTGAATTATCATTCAGCTTAATAAAATAGACTGGAAGGTTAAAGCTCACAAAGGCTTGTCCAAAATTTAATCCACGTAGAATAAAAATCCTGTTTTCAGGTAATATTGTAGAATTTCTGGTTGAAATGTACATGATAGGATGTTTCATCACACAGTCTCATTCACAACCCTGTACATTAAGGTTTAAGAATATTGCACATTAACTCTCAGGAATGTTCACTGCACTGTTTCATATTTAATTAGGAATGACTTTTGGGACTCGGAGCAAGTCCTATTAGACCTTAAAGACTGTTTTGTTTTGCATGCTTTAATCTTAAAAAAAAAAAAAAAAAAAAAAAACTGTACACGTTGCTAGCGGCGTTATTACCTGTACACATTGTTTATTATTTGCTTGTTGTTTATTGTGTGTACCCTAGGTCTGAGTATGTCCCATAAAAAAATTCTCCACGGTAACACGCGGTGACAATAAATGGTTCTTGATTCATAAAAGGAGCAACTGTACACATATCTGTGTTTTACTTTCAAGCAAACTTTGTTTGAGATTTTTAACAAATTCATTTACACATTTTCAAACTAGACTGACTTAACTGTGTACCTGAATTGTAATTGGACTGAACTTATATAGCTCTTTTCCAGCCATACTGACCATTCAAAGTGCTGTACACTAGAGCCACATTCACCCAATCGCTCTCACTAACGCGCACAGATTCATACACCAATAACCAGCTCGGTAGGCAACTTGGGGTTAAGTGCCTTGCCCGGGGGCACATCGACATGTGACAAGGGGAAGCTGGAATTTACCCACAACTTTCTGATCCAACCTACTAATACATGGCGGTCTATCTTAACTGGCAGCCCAGGCAAGGGGAGATATATTTATATAAACATGAGACTCGCCGTGGTGCAACGACAGAGAACTACTGCTCAGGTGGGGAAATCTTTTGTAAACTTTGTAAAAAAAAAAGGAATATATATATATATAAATATATATATATATATATATATATATATATATATATATATATATATATATATATATATATATATATATATATATATATACATATATATGTATAGGTGCAATGGACAGATGTGACCAGAACTGAACTGTTTAGCACAGATACAACATAAATCAGAGGCAAGTGGGCTTTTGCTCAGTTGTTCTGAAAACTTTTCAACACCTATCCAGAAGTCTCAGTTATGGTAGCTCGCACTTGAGCGACCTGCAGTTGGAGCGCTGCCGTCTTTTAGTGCATGGAAGCCCATCCTCCTGGGCTCATTCCAAGGCAGATGCATCACTTTTGACAAAGTCCAAAAGACATGAAGCTGAAATTTCAGTATATAATGGTTATTCAACATATTGTCCCCAGGATTACAAATGCACTCCACACTTTTCAGATTTATTTATGTAAAAAAAATCTTGAAACCAGGGTGTAATTTTCCTTCAACTCCACAATTATGATTCTACTTTGAGTTGATGAATCATATAACATCAAAATAAATGCATTGAAGTTTGTGGTTGCAAAGTTTCAAAATATGAAAACTTCAAAGGGGTGTGAATACTTTTGCAAGGCACTACAATTATAATATTTTACTAAAGAATCATTGGATAGGGATTAATTAAAAAAGCCAACAGATAAAATGTTTTTTCCCCATCATAATATTTTATGAAAGAGAACTCAAGCAGATTGGATGTGAATGACCTCAAGGTGTGTCAGCACTTTTGTGACATGCCTCAGTAGAACTAGCTGGCAGATCATTTTTCATCATCGCTGGTAAACAGCAGATTTTTCGGAACTTTTTTTTACAGAAGTATTTTTTTATTATTGTGATGGTTCTCCTTTCTTTTATGTACAGATTAATAACTCCATGTCCCCTTTCTTGTTTCAAACACCTTATTTGGATGGCAACGTTCATTTGAGAAAACCCTCTTTGTTGTGTTAAAGGTCACAATCCACGCTTGATATGAGGCCAGAGACACGAGCACAGGACTAGCTGCAGTAGAAAGGGTGGATGTCTAAATGTCTAAATCATTTAAAAAAATGGTTACTGAGGTTTGACTAATATGATTAAAGAGATGTTGTATAGAAAATAATTAATAAAAACATAAAAAATAAACATTAATCTCTTAAGCCCATGGGCCCTCTTTCAAGGGAGCTTGAGATCTTTAGCAACAATAACACAGTTGTAGCTGACTAACTGAGACCGCCACACACTTATCATATGTCCAGATCTTCATCTGAGACTAAAAGTATCAACTTCATTCTAATGAATGGTTATGACCACATATATTATAAAATCTCAGATTTTCAATTTCAAGAATAAATTCCAAATTTCTAAAATTGTGCCAAACTGTGCAGAATTGGCACAGTAGGGGCCCACCTGTATTTCTTTCAATCTAAACATGTATAACTTCTCAGCTGCTTGTTGTGTGGACACCAGACTTGCTACAGATGCAACCAAGAATAGTCACAACAGTCACAATATGAGGCCAGAGACACAAGCGCAGGACTAGCTGCAGTAGAAAGGGTGAATGTCTAAATGTCTAAATCATTTTAAAAAATCAGTAGTCGGTTACAAAGAAAATCATTAAAGCACCTTTTCATGACAATGCTTTGCATCCTAGTGTTACATTACAGTATTGAAGTGAATATAAATTATCTTCACAGGTAAATATTTTTGCCCCATCATGACTCTGCAAGGACAAGCAGGTGTTGAAAATGGGATTTGATTCCTTTCATACAAACATCTCACTCTAAATCACATATAGATAAAACTGTGCTGACTGTTCGTTATATAGCTCATGCACGGTCAGGAACTGCCTCAGGTCACATTTTTAATTTCTGACACCCTTAATCACAACCTTTCACAGCCTTATCTATAGGAAACATGCAGACACACACATAATGCAGACAAACAACATACGAGATACTACTGCAATCTGATCGAGGTGGGTCACTGAGTGGAATTTGACCAAACTGTGAATTAGTTGCAATAATCATTTATTTCAAAGGCAGCACGTGTGCATTTTATATCTGTTGCTAAAGAGTAACCTTTTAAAACACATCAGTCTGAAAGCCTTTTACATATTTGTAAAACATTGGTGTGTACTTCCTTAGAAAACGTGTTTTTTTTTTTCCGTCTCAACAGGACATTCATCTGGAACGGTGAAGAAGAGGAAGAGAAGCATGACAATGAGAAAATAAATCCACTCAAATGTCACATTTGCATGTCCACTTCTCTTTCCATTGGACTAAGATGGAAACAAAAGCGAACATACAGGTGATCTGGACAGGCACCTGATGTGACACAAGCAAAATTGTTGGCTGAAGTCCAACATTTGCCTGATACCGACCAAGCAAACCATCAGCACAGCCTGTCCCTGATATGTTAATCTCTTCCCCTGATGGACACAAATGTTGTGTAGAGCAGATAAACTATCAGCAGCAGATGCAATTGCAGTGTATTTTAGACATGCTGTGTGGATCGAAACTCAGCTGACATGTGACCAAGCAGCAGCGCCGCAGAAGATGCTTGGACTGAAACAAATATGAGAAACAAGTCAACAAAGACAGAGATTTGGCAGCTTGTGAAATACTGATTTCATTTCTTGATGATTTTCATTAAAAACAAATGTTATATATCAAGAACCAAGAACCTAAGAACACATTTTAAATTGTTCGGTCAACACAAAGTAGTGCAGGGTTGTGAAATAGAAGGGAAATGGTTTATGGTGACAGGTGAAACTGTCACTGCTGACAAAGCTAATATTTGGGAGACATGCTGTATCCTCCACCTTTGTACAATAGGGAGAATGACATCTTTGGCAGTTTAGTTTATTTCATAACAGCTCAAGCTCACTCAGATTGGATAAAGAGCATCTGTAAAGATCAACAGCAAAGTTTTGCTACATGTTCTCACTTTAACTTAGGTGTGGACTTTGACTTGGACTTTGTAACATATGAATAGTCTTCACTCTAAAGCGGTGCCTGTTAATCCTAGTCCTCTAGTAACCTGTCTAGCCTTACGTTGTGTACACAGCAAATACACTCACACCCTGTGTAAGTCAGTCTGGCAGGCCAGGCTAGTCCTCTGGGTCCAGCGTATGTCATGTTTTAGACGTGTCTCTGCTCCAGCACACCCCGATTCAAAGGATCTCGTTGCCTCCTCAACATGCAAATCTGCAGAAGCCCATTTATCATATCATACATTCAGGTCAGGTGTGTGGAAGTTGGTACCTTCTGTTATTATGCAAAAACACATAGTTTGCACAGCGATCTGGAACACAAACTCCAACCATCAATTAATTGAGTTTATTGGTCAAATTTTCTACGTCAAGATTGAAAAACTGGTATGTGTTAACCCTGATACATAAAGCTGTTGTGCCCCTGCAAAAAAAAGCCAAATGTTTTTGAGGGGATTCAAACCACAATCTTGCTTAGGGCACCATTTTACTGTGAAGCACTTTGTGATTTTTATCTGAGAAAAGTGCTATATAAATAAATTTTACTTACTTACTTACCAAGCTAGGACCAATTCTGCTGGGAACCATATAAAACATACAAGATAGCGTGGTCCTGTGGACCCGGATTGAGAATCACTGCTCTTGAGCAGTACTAGCTCTGCCTGTATGTTTAGGGTCATGTTCCTGCTGGAAAGTGAACCTCTGCCTCAGTCTTAAGTCTTCTCTCGCCCTTAACAGGCTTTTCGTCTGGGATTGACATGCATGTAGCTCCATCCATGTTTTTTTGGATCAACCTGACCAGCTGAAGAAAAGCAATCCCTCAGAATGGTGCTGCCAGCCCCATGTGTCATTCTGGGGATGATTGATTGATTGATTGATTGATTGATTGATTGATTGATTGATTGATTGATTGATTGATTGATTGATTGATTGATTGATTGATTGATTGATTGATTGATTGATTGATTGATTGATTGATTGATTGATTGATTGAACAGAGCTCTTTCAGGAGTTGGGATATAGTTTTATAGCCTAACCCTGATTTAAACATCCCCATATCTTTATCACAGAGCTGTGCTCCCTGGTCTCCATGATGCCTCTTGTTCTCTGATGTTCCCTAACAAACACGACAGTTGGATTTATGTGCAAGATTGAATTGCACACAGGTGAACTCTAGACTGTAAATTAGGTGGACAGGCTGCACAGGATTTATCAGAGTTACAGTGCCGTAATACAATGGCTTTTAGATTTACATGTGTATGATAATTAATGAAACATGACAATTACGTGATTTTGTCTTGGTCTTCCACATCTATATATATATAGCTCCACAAAAATACTTGTGGTTGTAATGTGATCAGCTGTAGAGAGCTTCAAAGGGTGTGAATACTTTTTAAGGCACTGTATATCTGATGTTTGTCTCCTGTTGTTGTTTCCTTTCCTAGAGAAAATTGATAACCTTTGTCTTTATGACAGCGCTTTGAGCTGTATTACATTTCCTCCCTTAAAGTACAGTATGCTGATAACTCGATATTCTCGCGGAGCTCTGCGCTGTATTTTATGACTCAATAAGTTAACAAACTATTTACATATCTATAGTCTCCTGATAATGACACATCCTGTAAGCTATAAAAACGTTAGAGGCTAAAATAGGGATTTATTTGATTTAAAAAATGCATTCAGCAGTGGAACGGGAAGTGATTCACTCAGGACAGTAGAAAAGAGTCATAAATTGCAAGTGATGGGTTGCTTGAAATTTCTCATGCACTTTGTAAGCAAACAAAATGCTCCACATTTTTACTGTCATATGTCTTTATGAAGGTGTGATAACTCCATAAACTGGTAAACTAAGCTAAATTAAGCAGCAAGAGTAGGCGATCATCTCTGATACAGACCTGGCCACTTTAATTTACTGAGGTTTGACTAATATGATTACTTAGAGATATGTTACATGGAAAATAATTAATAAAAACATAAAAAATAAACATAAACCTCTTAAGCCTGTGAGCCCTCTTTCAAGGGGGCTTGAGCTCATTAGCAACACTAACACACTTGTAGCTGACTAACTGAGACCGTCTCCTTATAATATGTCCAGATCTTCATCTGAGACTCCTCTACAAAAGTATCTACTTCATTCTAATGAATTGTTATGACCAAATATAAATAAAGATTAGAATAAATTCCAAATTTCAAAAATTGTGCCAAACTGTGGCAAAATGGCACAGAAGGGTTCCACCTGTATTTCTTTTTCCAATTTCAATTGCTTATTGTGTGGACACCAAACTTGCTACAGATGCAACCAAGTTGTTGTAATTACAGTCTATGGTGTTTATTTCCTTCTTCAAAGCAAAAGTAAGAAGTTGTGTATGCAAACATCTGTTTTTTTTAGCCGGAATTTATTTTTGGGCAATTTATTATTTCAATCTCATTTACTGAATAATTTACTCTCAACTTTTGCCATCCACATCATCCTCCAGAACCTTAATGTTACTTTATAACATGATTAGCAGTTTATGCATTGTAAAACTTGAGATATGCCTCATAAAGCATGAGTATGCATTTTTAGAGAATAGACCCTGGGATTTTTACCTAAATTCTGTGAGACAGTATTAGTATTTTTCTCTTGTGCCTGGACCACACGGGCAGCTGACAAAGCTGATTCACCAGAGCGAGGGGAGATTTCTGCAGCATTTTGGGGATCCCAATAATCCCTTTTTTTAATAACAATATCTACAAACTCTGCATAGAATAGTTCAGTCCAGGTTTGACCGGTCTGTGTTGCACTTTGCAGGCTTGTGTTATTCTAAGGTAACCATAATGCTGGAAAAAAATTTAATAAATTCAAAATACTAACTTGTTTTGTTTTTTTTCATCAACAGACTTTGACTGTCAGGTCAGTTGAGTGGCCCTTCATTGTGCCCCAGGAGGGATTGCATTCAGATTAACCCACTAACAATGTTTACAAGGGTCCCCCGCCACCTCTGACAGTAACTGAAAGAAAAGTATATTCAGTGGGTCTTAGTACTTAGTACACTTTAGTGCCAGGTGTGAACAGGTCTCTGTCAACAAAACTGGGCAAATCATGATTTTTTTTCTTGAAACTAAGACTTAAATACCCATTCTTCCACCCATTGTCTTCCAGTTATCTGAGTTGGATCACAGGGGCAACAAATCCAAGGGAAAACCCAGAGATCCTTCTTCCCAGCGACACTTGCCACCTTATTCTGGGAGATCACATGGCCAGAAGGGGCACATAATCCCTCCAACAAACAGTGGTTCTGCCCAAAGGCTGGACATAAATTTGACTGAGACCTTAAACAGGTTGTTCATGCTAGAAAACCCCCCAATGTAGATGGATTCTAAAAGTTCTGCAAAGGTAAGTCAGGCAAAACTGAAGTTTTTTTTTTAATCTAATATCAAAATGGATTTGGTCATAAAAGCAACAACCAAGCAAGACTTGTGGGGTGAATCCTCTTTCTCTGCACTATAAATGCTACACAGTGCCAAGTGTAAAGCAAATATCTTCATATTCCGGGCAATATGCTGGTGAAGATTTTTAGTCATCACCTCAGTTCTCACCCTGATATGGGTGATCAAAACATCATTCCTTTAAGCTAGGCCAACAACAACCCTAACGACTCCCCGTTACAGAGGAGTGGACCAGTTTCGGTTCAATCTGCTGGCTTAATGTCTTTAACGACTGCCCATTACTAAGGTGTGGACCTGTTTCGGTTGAATTTGCATGTTATCTAAGCCATTACAAGGCATTTGTTTGTGCAGTAGTATAAAGCTTGGTACTGCACATTACTCCAGACTTTTTGAATTGAGAAAGCTTCCTGGAGAGGAAGCGAAACGTCTTCAACTACGGAAAACAAGTCCAGTTGCTTTGTTTTTTACTTTTTTGGAATTCATATTCCGGGCACACATCAGCTCAGACTTATTTCAACAAAGTTATTCTGAAAACAAAGTTAACATGTCTGTAAAGGAAAGTCACCTGTGGTGAGGGCCTTATTTATACAGCACTGTATAGATATCAACACGCTTCTTTCTGCACGTTACCTCTGTCTAGAAGTTTTAATGTCATTCACAGCTTTGTCATGTTTCTCGGTCAACAACATCTACTAAAGCTGGAGGCAATAACCCCTCTACAACCACAAAGTTATAGAAAAACAAACCAGGGGAGGAGTTTACCACGCACAGTGTCAGCTGTAATGATATTATTGAGTAATAAAGTATCGAAAACATTAGAATAGGGGTTGTTTTTTGTCTTAAAACTCTGGTTTTAAGAGTAAAACATTGTGCTGTGTAAGAGAGAAGAGCACAATCCTCTCCTTTCCTTTTCTTCCCCTCGTTGAGGCCTGTACCTTGTTCCTCCCGGTGTCTCTGTCTCATCACCATGGCGACGATTTATAGCATGCCTTATCCCCGAAGACACATCGCCAATAGCAACGAAGGTCTGGAGACACAGCCAAAGGGGCCTGGCTGCCTGAGTTATTCATTTCAGACTGAGGATCGTGTCTTAGATGTTCTTTAATGTGACAAACAAACCGACAGGATGAACAAACGACCCTGGATGAAGAATCGAATGAAGGTGATTCAGCAGAACATGTAGAAGTGAAACTGGACAGCAATAGACAGACGTAGCTTTACAAGCCACATTCAAATTCACAGTCACCACTATCTAAAATAGATAAACTTTTGTCGTTTTGCTCTTGAGAATTTCAATGTTCTTGGAACATTTAAAAATGGAAATAAAATACTAATAAGAAATATTTGCAACAGTAGAAAACTGTTTTACAGTGTTTTAATCTTTTATGTCCTGTATTAACAAAGCAGCACAGAGGAGGAGTATTTAAAGCAGTTTGGTTTGAGCCTGCCCTTTGCAGTCTGCTCTTACGCAGGAGACTATTATTACACTATAGTGCCATCTAGTGGTTTAAATACCCCAATCCCCTCTTTTATAAATCTATTTCTGTCAACTGATCCCTACTCCCACATATTTATTCAGGCAGTCGGCTGAGCCCAGTTCTAAAGTCCTTACACTGGCTCCCTGTATCTCAGAGAATAGACTTTAAAATACTTCTGTTAGTCTATAAATCCCTGAATGGCTTAGCACCTAAATACATTACAGACTTGTTATCAGTGTATGAACCCTCCAGACCACTCAGGTCTTCTGGCTCCAGCCTGCACTGCAAACCTAGAACCAGAACTAAACAGGGAGAAGCAGCATTTAGTTCCTATGCTCCACTTATCTGGAACAAACTTCCTAAAAACTGTAAAAGTGCGGAAAGCCTGAGTTCCTTTAAATCAAGATTAAAAACACATTTGTTTAGGATTGCCTTCGACTGTTCTAGTTAAGCTGTTAATAATAATAATAATTTTAATATTTAGATTTTTTATGTTTTATTTTATTCCAACTCGCTTTTATTCTGTTTTATTTTCCTATATTTAAATCATGTAAAGCACTTTGCATTGTCTTTGTACTGAAATGTGCTATATAAATAAATTTGCCTTGCCTTGCCTTGAGCTGCTGGTGCCAACAACTGCATGTTATAAATTATACAGTTGGCTCTGTCTTTCAGTGTTTAGCCCTGTTTCTTTTGTAGACATAGCTATTTTATTGCAACTGACTGTATGTGCTCTCTTTTGTGTTCAAGACTTGAAAACTGGCTCAGAGTTGATGATGATGAAGATGAAGCAACTAATGGAGCTAAAAAGTACTAGTAATAAAAAGTACTCCTGAATCATGCTTCCGTGTTTTGTTTTTTTTGTTGTTTTTTTTTTTTTGTGTCTCTGCTCTGTCTTCTCAAATCCTCCAGTCGGTCGAGGCAGATGGCCGTTCACGCTGAGCCTGGTTCTGCTGAAGGTTTCTTGCCGTTAAAGTGGAGTTTTCCTCTTCGCTCATTATGAGGGATTGATGC